>NW_026696098.1:0-24454 GCF_030435755.1 Ochotona princeps | reverse complement strand
TGTTCTCCCACAAGAACCACTCGGCTGATCCTTCTTCAATATGCCCTTCACCAACATGCAGTGTTTCCTTGATTGTATTAGCTCTCACAACAATATTTGTGTCTAGAGCCTTTGCATTGAGGGCTATCTGAAAACGGCTGTGGCGCTGAAGTTGCCTGTGAATGTGGAGTTGGTGGCATGTGAAACCCGCATGTGGAGCATTCGTTTGTGTGGGATGCTCTACCAGGTTCATTCCTAGATAATGCTCTCAAAGGGCACTAAGCATAGAGTGTGAAAACTGAGTTTCCTTGAGAGCTGCTTGGAAGCCTGATGGTGTGTGAAGTTAGTGAGCCAAATGGAGTTGTTCTCCCACAAGAACCACTCGGCTGATCCTTCTTCAATATGCCCTTCACCAACATGCAGTGTTTCCTTGATTGAATTAGCTCTCACACCAATATTTGCGTCTAGAGCCTTTGCATTGAGGGCTATCTGAAAACGGCTGTGGCGTTGAAGTTGCCTGTCAATGTTGAGTTGGTGACATGTGAAATCCGCATGTGGAGCATTCGTTTGTGTGGGATGCTCACCAACCTTCATTTCAGTCCTAGGTACTCAAAAGGCACTAAGCATATAGTGTGAAAACTGAGTTTCCTTGAGAGCTGCTTGGAAGCCTGATGGTGTGTGAAGTTAGAGAGCCAAATGGAGTTGTTCTCCCACAAGAACCACTCGGCTGATCCTTCTTCAATATGCCCTTCACCAACATGCAGTGTTTCCTTGATTGAATTAGCTCTCACACCAATAATTGCGTCTAGAGCCTTTGCATTGAGGGCTATCTGAAAACGGCTGTGGCGCTGAAGTTGCCTGAGAATGTGGAGTTGGTGGCATGTGAAACCCGCATGTGGAGCATTCGTTTGTGTGGGATGCTCTACCAGGTTCATTCCTAGATAATGCACTCAAAGGGCACTAAGTATAGAGTGTGAAAACTGAGTTTCCTTGAGAGCTGCTTGGAAGCCTGATGGTGTGTGAAGTTAGTGAGCCAAATAGAGTTGTTCTCCCACAAGAACCACTTGGCTGATCCTTCTTCATTATGCCCTTCAACAACATGCAGTGCTTCCTTGATTGAATTAGCTCTCACACCAGTATTTGCGTCTAGAGCCTTTGCATTGAGGGCTATCTGAAAACGGCTGTGGCGCTGAAGTTGCCTGAGAATGTGGAGTTGGTGCATGTGAAACCCGCATGTGGAGCATTCGTTTGTGTGGGATGCTCTACCAGGTTCATTCCTAGATAATGCACTCAAAGGGCACTAAGCATAGAGTGTGAAAACTGAGTTCCTTGAGAGCTGCTTGGAAGCCTGATGGTGTGTGAAGTTAGTGAGCCAAATGGAGTTGTTCTCCCACAAGAACCACTCGGCTGATCCTTCTTCAATATGCCCTTCACCAACATGCAGTGTTTCCTTGATTGAATTAGCTCTCACACCAATATTTGTGCCTAGAGCCTTTGCATTGAGGGCTATCTGAAAACGGCTGTGGCGCTGAAGTTGCTGTCAATGTGGAGTTGGTGACATGTGAAACCCGCATGTGGAGCATTCGTTTGTGTGGGATGCTCACCAACCTTCATTTCAGTCCTAGGTACTCAAAAGGCACTAAGCCTAGAGTGTGAAACTGCGTTTCCTTGAGAGCTGCTTGGAAGCCTGATGGTGTGTGAAGTTAGAGAGCCAAATGGAGTTGTTCTCCCACAAGAACCACTCGGCTGATCCTTCTTCAATATGCCCTTCACCAACATGCAGTGTTTCCTTGATTGAATTAGCTCTCACACCAATATTTGCGTCTAGAGCCTTTGCATTGAGGGCTATCTGAAAACGGCTGTGGCGCTGAAGTTGCCTGAGAATGTGGAGTTGGTGCATGTGAAACCCGCATGTGGAGCATTCGTTTGTGTGGGATGCTCTACCAGGTTCATTCCTAGATAATGCACTCAAAGGGCACTATTCCTAGAGTGTGAAAACTGAGTTTCCTTGAGAGCTGCTTGGAAGCCTGATGGTGTGTGAAGTTAGTGAGCCAAATGGAGTTGTTCTCCCACAAGAACCACTCGGCTGATCCTTCTTCAATATGCCCTTCACCAACATGCAGTGTTTCCTTGATTGAATTAGCTCTCACACCAATATTTGCTTCTAGAGCCTTTGCATTGAGGGCTATCTGAAAACGGCTGTGGCGTTGAAGTTGCCTGTGAATGTGGAGTTGGTGGCATGTGAAACCCGCATGTGGAGCATTCGTTTGTGTGGGATGCTCTAACCAGTTTCAATCCTAGATAATGCACTCAAGGGCACTAAGCAGAGAGTGTGAAAACTGAGTTCCTTGAGAGATGCTTGGAAGCCTGATGGTGTGTGAAGTGAGTGAGCCAAATGGAGTTGTTCTCCCACAAGAACCACTCGGCTGATCCTTCTTCAATATGCCCTTCACCAAACATGCAGTGTTTCCTTGATTGAATTAGCTCTCACACCAATATTTGCGTCTACAGCCTTTGCATTGAGGGCTATCTGAAAACGGGTGTGGCGCTGAAGTTGCCTGAGAATGTGGAGTTGGTGGCATGTGAAACCCGCATGTGGAGCATTCGTTTGTGTGGGATGCTCTACAGGTTTCATTCCTAGATAATGCACTCAAAGGGTACTAAGCATAGAGTGTGAAAACTGAGTTTCCTTGAGAGCTGCTTGGAAGCCTGATGGTGTGTGAAGTTAGTGAGCCAAATGGAGTTGTTCTCCCACAAGAACCACTCGCTGATCCTTCTTCAATATGCCCTTCACCAACATGCAGTGTTTCCTTGATTGAATTAGCTCTCACACCAGTATTTGCGTCTAGAGCCTTTGCATTGAGGGCTATCTGAAAACGGGTGTGGCGCTGAAGTTGCCTGAGAATGTGGAGTTGGTGGCATGTGAAACAAGCATGTGGAGCATTTGTTTGTGTGGATGCTCTACCAGGTTCATTCCTAGATAATGCACTCAAAGGGCACTAAGCATAGAGTGTGAAAACTGAGTTTCCTTGAGAGCTGCTTGGAAGCCTGATGGTGTGTGAAGTTAGTGAGCCAAATGGAGTTGTTCTCCCACAAGAACCACTCGGCTGATCCTTCTTCAATATGCCCTTCACCAACATGCAGTGTTTCCTTGATTGAATTAGGTCTCACACCAATATTTGCGTCTAGAGCCTTTGCATTGAGGGCTATCTGAAAACGGCTGTGGCGCTGAAGTTGCCTGAGAATGTGGAGTTGGTGGCATGTGAAACCGCATGTGGAGCATTCGTTTGTGTGGGATGCTCTACCAGGTTCATTCCTAGATAATGCACTCAAGGGCACTAAGCATAGAGTGTGAAAACTGAGTTTCCTTGAGAGCTGCTTGGAAGCCTGATGGTGTGTGAAGTTAGTGAGCCAAATGGAGTTGTTCTCCCACAAGAACCACTCGGCTGATCCTTCTTCAATATGCCCTTCACCAACATGCAGTGTTTCCTTGATTGAATTAGCTCTCACACCAATATTTGCGTCTAGAGCCTTTGCATTGAGGGCTATCTGAAAACGGCTGTGGCGCTGAAGTTGCCTGTGAATGTGGAGTTGGTGGCATGTGAAACCCGCATGTGGAGCATTCGTTTGTGTGGGATGCTCTACCAGGTTCATTCCTAGATAATGCACTCAAAGGGCACTAAGCATAGAGTGTGAAAACTGAGTTTCCTTGAGAGCTGCTTGGAAGCCGGATGGTGTGTGAAGTTAGTGAGCCAAATGGAGTTGTTCTCCCACAAGAACCACTCGGCTGATCCTTCTTCAATATGCCCTTCACCAACATGCAGTGTTTCCTTGATTGAATTAGCTCTCACACCAATATTTGTGTCTAGAGCCTTTGCATTGAGGGCTATCTGAAAACGGCTGTGGCGCTGAAGTTGCCTGTCAATGTGGAGTTGGTGGCATGTGAAACCCGCATGTGGAGCATTCGTTTGTGTGGGATGCTCTAGCAGCTTCATTCCCAGATAATGCACTCAAAGGGCACTAAGCATAGAGTGTGAAAACTGAGTTTCCTTGAGAGCTGCTTGGAAGCCTGATGGTGTGTGAAGTTAGTGAGCCAAAAGGAGTTGTTCTCCCACAAGAACCACTCGGCTGATCCTTCTTCAATATGCCCTTCACCAACATGCAGTGTTTCCTTGATTGAATTAGCTCTCACACCAGTATTTGCGTCTAGAGCCTTTGCATTGAGGGCTATCTGAAAACGGCTGTGGCGCTGAAGTTGCCTGTGAATGTGGAGTTGGTGGCATGTGAAACCCGCATGTGGAGCATTCGTTTGTGTGGGATGCTCTACCAGCTTCATTTCAGTCCTAGGCACTCAAAGGGCACTAAGCATAAAGTGTGAAAACTGAGTTTTCTTGAGAGCTGTTTGGAAGCCTGATGGTGTGTGAAGTTAGTGAGCCAAATGGAGTTGTTCTCCACAAGAACCACTCAGCTGATCCTTCTTCACTATGCCCTTCACCAACATGTGGTGTTTCCTTGATTGAATTTGCTCTCACACCAATATTTGCGTCTAGAGCCTTTGCATTGAGGGCTATCTGAAAACGGCTGTGGTGCTGAAGTTGCCTGAGAATGTGGAGTTGGTGGCATGTGAAACCCGCATGTGGAGCATTCGTTTGTGTGGGATGCTCTGCCAGGTTCATTCCTAGATAATGCACTCAAAGGGCACTAAGCATAGAGTGTGAAAACTGAGTTTCCTTGAGAGCTGCTTGGAAGCCTGATGGTGTGTGAAGTTAGTGAGCCAAATGGAGTTGTTCTCCCACAAGAACCACTCGGCTGATCCTTCTTCAATATGCCCTTCACCAACATGCAGTGTTTCCTTGA
This sequence comes from Ochotona princeps, assembly GCF_030435755.1. Classification (NCBI taxonomy): domain Eukaryota; kingdom Metazoa; phylum Chordata; class Mammalia; order Lagomorpha; family Ochotonidae; genus Ochotona; species Ochotona princeps. The sequence continues at coordinate 19,618 of NW_026696098.1, read as the reverse complement.
TTGAATTAGCTCTCACACCAATATTTGCGTCTAGAGCCTTTGCATTGAGGGCTATCTGAAAACGGCTGTGCGCTGAAGTTGCCTGAGAATGTGGAGTTGGTGGCATGTGAAACCCGCATGTGGAGCATTTGTTTGTGTGGATGCTCTACCAGGTTCATTCCTTAGATAATGCACTCAAAGGACACTAAGCATAGAGTGTGAAAACTGAGTTTCCTTGAGAGCTGTTTGGAAGCCTGATGGTGTGTGAAGTTAGTGAGCCAAATGGAGTTGTTCTCCCACAAGAACCACTAGGCTGATCCTTCTTCAATATGCCCTTCACCAACATGCAGTGTTTCCTTGATTGAATTAGCTCTCACACCAATATTTGTGCCTAGAGCCTTTGCATTGAAGGGCTATCTGAAAAGGGCTGTGGCGCTGAAGTTGCCTGTGAATGTGGAGTTGGTGGCATGTGAAACCCGCATGTGGAGCATTTGTTTGTGTGGGATGCTCTACCAGGTTCATTCCTAGATAATGCTCTCAAAGGGCACTAAGCATAGAGTGTGAAAACTGAGTTTCCTTGAGAGCTGCTTGGAAGCCTGATGGTGTGTGAAGTTAGTGAGCCAAATGGAGTTGTTCTCCACAAGAACCACTCGGCTGATCCTTCTTCAATATGCCCTTCACCAACATGCAGTGTTTCCTTGATTGAATTAGCTCTCACACCAATATTTGCGTCTAAAAGAAGCCTTTGCATTGAGGGCTATCTGAAAACGGCTGTGCGCTGAAGTTGCCTAAGAATGTGGAGTTGGTGACATGTGAAACCCGCATGTGGAGCATTCGTTTGTGTGGGATGCTCACCAACCTTCATTTCAGTCCTAGGTACTCAAAAGGCACTAAGCCTAGAGTGTGAAAACTGAGTTTCCTTGAGAGCTGCTTGGAAGCCTGATGGTGTGTGAAGTTAGTGAGCCAAATGGAGTTGTTCTCCCACAAGAACCACTCGGTTGACACTTCTTCAATATGCCCTTCACCAACATGCAGTGTTTCCTTGATTGAATTAGCTCTCACACCAATATTTGCGTCTACAGCCTTTGCATTGAGGGCTATCTGAAAACGGCTGTGGTGCTGAGTTGCCTGAGAATGTGGAGTTGGTGGCATGTGAAACCCGCATGTGGAGCATTCGTTTGTGTGGATGCTCTGCCAGGTTCATTCCTAGATAATGCACTCAAAGGGCACTAAGCATAGAGTGTGAAAACTGAGTTTCTTGAGAGCTGCTTGGAAGCCTGATGGTGTGTGAAGTTAGTGAGCCAAATGGAGTTGTTCTCCCACAAGAACCACTCGGCTGATCCTTCTTCAATATGCCCTTCACCAACATGCAGTGTTTCCTTGATTGAATTAGCTCTCACACCAATATTGCGTCTAGAGCCTTTGCATTGAGGGCTATCTGAAAACGGCTGTGGCGCTGAAGTTGCCTGAGAATGTGGAGTTGGTGGCATGTGAAACCGCATGTGGAGCATTCGTTTTGTGTGGGATGCTCTACCAGGTTCATTCCTAGATAATGCACTCAAAGGGCACTAAGCATAGAGTGTGAAAACTGAGTTTCTTGAGAGCTGTTTGGAAGCCTGATGGTGTGTGAAGTTAGTGAGCCAAATGGAGTTGTTCTCCACAAGAACCACTCGGCTGATCCTTCTTCAATATGCCCTTCACCAACATGCAGTGTTTCCTTGATTGAATTAGCTCTCACACCAATATTTGTGCCTAGAGCCTTTGCATTGAGGGCTATCTGAAAACGGCTGTGGCGCTGAAGTTGCCTGTGAATGTGGAGTTGGTGGCATGTGAAACCCGCATGTGGAGCATTTGTTTGTGTGGGATGCTCTACCAGGTTCATTCTAGATAATGCTCTCAAAGGGCACTAAGCCTAGCGTGTGAAAACTGAGTTTCGTTGAGAGCTGCTTGGAAGCCTGATGGTGTGTGAAGTTAGTGAGCCAAATGGAGTTGTTCTCCCACAAGAACCACTCGGCTGATCCTTCTTCAATATGCCCTTCACCAACATGCAGTGTTTCCTTGATTGAATTAGCTCTCACAGAAGTATTTGCGTCTAGAGCCTTTGCATTGAGGGCTATCTGAAAACGGGTGTGGCGCTGAAGTTGCCTGAGAATGTGGAGTTGGTGGCATGTGAAACCCGCATGTGGAGCATTCGTTTGTGTGGGATGCTCTACCAGGTTCATTCCTAGATAATGCACTCAAAGGGCACTAAGTATAGAGTGTGAAAACTGAGTTTCCTTGAGAGCTGCTTGGAAGCCTGATGGTGTGTGAAGTTAGTGAGCCAAATGGAGTTGTTCTCCCACAAGAACCACTCGGCTGATCCTTCTTCAATATGCCCTTCACAAACATGCAGTGTTTCCTTGATTGAATTAGCTCTCACACCAATATTTGTGTCAAGAGCCTTTGCATTGTGGGCCATCTGAAAATGGCTGTGGCGCTGAAGTTGCCTGAGAATGTGGAGTTGGTGGCATGTGAAACCCGCATGTGGAGCATTCGTTTGTGTGGGATGCTCTACCAGGTTCATTCCTAGATAATGCACTCAAAAGGCACTAAGCATAGAGTGTGAAAACTGAGTTTCCTTGAGAGCTGTTTGGAAGCCTGATGGTGTGTGAAGTTAGTGAGCCAAATGGAGTTGTTCTCCCACAAGAACCACTCGGCTGATCCTTCTTCAATATGCCCTTCACCAACATGCAGTGTTTCCTTGATTGAATTAGCTCTCACACCAGTATTTGCGTCTAGAGCCTTTGCATTGAGGGCTATCTGAAAACGGGTGTGGCGCTGAAGTTGCCTGAGAATGTGGAGTTGGTGGCATGTGAAACAAGCATGTGGAGCATTTGTTTGTGTGGGATGCTCTACCAGGTTCATTCCTAGATAATGCACTCAAAGGGCACTAAGCATAGAGTGTGAAAACTGAGTTTCCTTGAGAGCTGCTTGGAAGCCTGATGGTGTGTGAAGTTAGTGAGCCAAATGGAGTTGTTCTCCCACAAGAACCACTAGGCTGATCCTTCTTCAATATGCCCTTCACCAACATGCAGTGTTTCCTTGATTGAATTAGCTCTCACACCAATATTTGCGTCTAGAGCCTTTGCATTGAGGGCTATCTGAAAACGGCTGTGGCGCTGAAGTTGCCTGAGAATGTGGAGTTGGTGGCATGTGAAACCCGCATGTGGAGCATTCGTTTGTGTGGGATGCTCTACCAGGTTCATTCCTAGATAATGCACTCAAAGGGCACTAAGCATAGAGTGTGAAAACTGAGTTTCCTTGAGAGCTGCTTGGAAGCCTGATGGTGTGTGAAGTTAGTGAGCCAAATGGAGTTGTTCTCCCACAAGAACCACTCGGCTGATCCTTCTTCAATATGCCCTTCACCAACATGCAGTGTTTCCTTGATTGAATTAGCTCTCACACCAATATTTGCGTCTAGAGCCTTTGCATTGAGGGCTATCTGAAAACGGCTGTGGCGCTGAAGTTGCCTGTGAATGTGGAGTTGGTGGCATGTGAAACCCGCATGTGGAGCATTCGTTTGTGTGGGATGCTCTACCAGGTTCATTCCTAGATAATGCACTCAAAGGGCACTAAGCATAGAGTGTGAAAACTGAGTTTCCTTGAGAGCTGCTTGGAAGCCTGATGGTGTGTGAAGTTAGTGAGCCAAATGGAGTTGTTCTCCCACAAGAACCACTCGGCTGATCCTTCTTCAATATGCCCTTCACAAACATGCAGTGTTTCCTTGATTGAATTAGCTCTCACACCAATATTTGTGTCAAGAGCCTTTGCATTGTGGGCCATCTGAAAATGGCTGTGGCGCTGAAGTTGCCTGAGAATGTGGAGTTGGTGGCATGTGAAACCCGCATGTGGAGCATTCGTTTGTGTGGGATGCTCTACCAGGTTCATTCCTAGATAATGCACTCAAAAGGCACTAAGCATAGAGTGTGAAAACTGAGTTTCCTTGAGAGCTGTTTGGAAGCCTGATGGTGTGTGAAGTTAGTGAGCCAAATGGAGTTGTTCTCCCACAAGAACCACTCGGCTGATCCTTCTTCAATATGCCCTTCACCAACATGCAGTGTTTCCTTGATTGAATTAGCTCTCACACCAGTATTTGCGTCTAGAGCCTTTGCATTGAGGGCTATCTGAAAACGGGTGTGGCGCTGAAGTTGCCTGAGAATGTGGAGTTGGTGGCATGTGAAACAAGCATGTGGAGCATTTGTTTGTGTGGGATGCTCTACCAGGTTCATTCCTAGATAATGCACTCAAAGGGCACTAAGCATAGAGTGTGAAAACTGAGTTTCCTTGAGAGCTGCTTGGAAGCCTGATGGTGTGTGAAGTTAGTGAGCCAAATGGAGTTGTTCTCCCACAAGAACCACTAGGCTGATCCTTCTTCAATATGCCCTTCACCAACATGCAGTGTTTCCTTGATTGAATTAGCTCTCACACCAATATTTGCGTCTAGAGCCTTTGCATTGAGGGCTATCTGAAAACGGCTGTGGCGCTGAAGTTGCCTGAGAATGTGGAGTTGGTGGCATGTGAAACCCGCATGTGGAGCATTCGTTTGTGTGGGATGCTCTACCAGGTTCATTCCTAGATAATGCACTCAAAGGGCACTAAGCATAGAGTGTGAAAACTGAGTTTCCTTGAGAGCTGCTTGGAAGCCTGATGGTGTGTGAAGTTAGTGAGCCAAATGGAGTTGTTCTCCCACAAGAACCACTCGGCTGATCCTTCTTCAATATGCCCTTCACCAACATGCAGTGTTTCCTTGATTGAATTAGCTCTCACACCAATATTTGCGTCTAGAGCCTTTGCATTGAGGGCTATCTGAAAACGGCTGTGGCGCTGAAGTTGCCTGTGAATGTGGAGTTGGTGGCATGTGAAACCCGCATGTGGAGCATTCGTTTGTGTGGGATGCTCTACCAGGTTCATTCCTAGATAATGCACTCAAAGGGCACTAAGCATAGAGTGTGAAAACTGAGTTTCCTTGAGAGCTGCTTGGAAGCCGGATGGTGTGTGAAGTTAGTGAGCCAAATGGAGTTGTTCTCCCACAAGAACCACTCGGCTGATCCTTCTTCAATATGCCCTTCACCAACATGCAGTGTTTCCTTGATTGAATTAGCTCTCACACCAATATTTGTGTCTAGAGCCTTTGCATTGAGGGCTATCTGAAAACGGCTGTGGCGCTGAAGTTGCCTGTCAATGTGGAGTTGGTGGCATGTGAAACCCGCATGTGGAGCATTCGTTTGTGTGGGATGCTCTAGCAGCTTCATTCCCAGATAATGCACTCAAAGGGCACTAAGCATAGAGTGTGAAAACTGAGTTTCCTTGAGAGCTGCTTGGAAGCCTGATGGTGTGTGAAGTTAGTGAGCCAAAAGGAGTTGTTCTCCCACAAGAACCACTCGGCTGATCCTTCTTCAATATGCCCTTCACCAACATGCAGTGTTTCCTTGATTGAATTAGCTCTCACACCAGTATTTGCGTCTAGAGCCATTGCATTGAGGGCTATCTGAAAACGGCTGTGGCGCTGAAGTTGCCTGTGAATGTGGAGTTGGTGGCATGTGAAACCCGCATGTGGAGCATTCGTTTGTGTGGGATGCTCTACCAGCTTCATTTCAGTCCTAGGCACTCAAAGGGCACTAAGCATAAAGTGTGAAAACTGAGTTTTCTTGAGAGCTGTTTGGAAGCCTGATGGTGTGTGAAGTTAGTGAGCCAAATGGAGTTGTTCTCCCACAAGAACCACTCAGCTGATCCTTCTTCACTATGCCCTTCACCAACATGTGGTGTTTCCTTGATTGAATTTGCTCTCACACCAATATTTGCGTCTAGAGCCTTTGCATTGAGGGCTATCTGAAAACGGCTGTGGTGCTGAAGTTGCCTGAGAATGTGGAGTTGGTGGCATGTGAAACCCGCATGTGGAGCATTCGTTTGTGTGGGATGCTCTGCCAGGTTCATTCCTAGATAATGCACTCAAAGGGCACTAAGCATAGAGTGTGAAAACTGAGTTTCCTTGAGAGCTGCTTGGAAGCCTGATGGTGTGTGAAGTTAGTGAGCCAAATGGAGTTGTTCTCCCACAAGAACCACTCGGCTGATCCTTCTTCAATATGCCCTTCACCAACATGCAGTGTTTCCTTGATTGAATTAGCTCTCACACATATATTTGCGTCTAGAGCCTTTGCATTGAGGGCTATCTGAAAACGGCTGTGGCGCTGAAGTTGCCTGAGAATGTGGAGTTGGTGGCATGTGAAACCCGCATGTGGAGCATTTGTTTGTGTGGGATGCTCTACCAGGTTCATTCCTAGATAATGCACTCAAAGGACACTAAGCATAGAGTGTGAAAACTGAGTTTCCTTGAGAGCTGTTTGGAAGCCTGATGGTGTGTGAAGTTAGTGAGCCAAATGGAGTTGTTCTCCCACAAGAACCACTAGGCTGATCCTTCTTCAATATGCCCTTCACCAACATGCAGTGTTTCCTTGATTGAATTAGCTCTCACACCAATATTTGTGCCTAGAGCCTTTGCATTGAGGGCTATCTGAAAAGGGCTGTGGCGCTGAAGTTGCCTGTGAATGTGGAGTTGGTGGCATGTGAAACCCGCATGTGGAGCATTTGTTTGTGTGGGATGCTCTACCAGGTTCATTCCTAGATAATGCTCTCAAAGGGCACTAAGCATAGAGTGTGAAAACTGAGTTTCCTTGAGAGCTGCTTGGAAGCCTGATGGTGTGTGAAGTTAGTGAGCCAAATGGAGTTGTTCTCCCACAAGAACCACTCGGCTGATCCTTCTTCAATATGCCCTTCACCAACATGCAGTGTTTCCTTGATTGAATTAGCTCTCACACCAATATTTGCGTCTAGAGCCTTTGCATTGAGGGCTATCTGAAAACGGCTGTGGCGCTGAAGTTGCCTAAGAATGTGGAGTTGGTGACATGTGAAACCCGCATGTGGAGCATTCGTTTGTGTGGGATGCTCACCAACCTTCATTTCAGTCCTAGGTACTCAAAAGGCACTAAGCCTAGAGTGTGAAAACTGAGTTTCCTTGAGAGCTGCTTGGAAGCCTGATGGTGTGTGAAGTTAGTGAGCCAAATGGAGTTGTTCTCCCACAAGAACCACTCGGTTGACACTTCTTCAATATGCCCTTCACCAACATGCAGTGTTTCCTTGATTGAATTAGCTCTCACACCAATATTTGCGTCTAGATCCTTTGCATTGAGGGCTATCTGAAAACGGCTGTGGTGCTGAAGTTGCCTGAGAATGTGGAGTTGGTGGCATGTGAAACCCGCATGTGGAGCATTCGTTTGTGTGGGATGCTCTGCCAGGTTCATTCCTAGATAATGCACTCAAAGGGCACTAAGCATAGAGTGTGAAAACTGAGTTTCCTTGAGAGCTGCTTGGAAGCCTGATGGTGTGTGAAGTTAGTGAGCCAAATGGAGTTGTTCTCCCACAAGAACCACTCGGCTGATCCTTCTTCAATATGCCCTTCACCAACATGCAGTGTTTCCTTGATTGAATTAGCTCTCACACCAATATTTGCGTCTAGAGCCTTTGCATTGAGGGCTATCTGAAAACGGCTGTGGCGCTGAAGTTGCCTGAGAATGTGGAGTTGGTGGCATGTGAAACCCGCATGTGGAGCATTCGTTTGTGTGGGATGCTCTACCAGGTTCATTCCTAGATAATGCACTCAAAGGGCACTAAGCATAGAGTGTGAAAACTGAGTTTCCTTGAGAGCTGTTTGGAAGCCTGATGGTGTGTGAAGTTAGTGAGCCAAATGGAGTTGTTCTCCCACAAGAACCACTCGGCTGATCCTTCTTCAATATGCCCTTCACCAACATGCAGTGTTTCCTTGATTGAATTAGCTCTCACACCAATATTTGTGCCTAGAGCCTTTGCATTGAGGGCTATCTGAAAACGGCTGTGGCGCTGAAGTTGCCTGTGAATGTGGAGTTGGTGGCATGTGAAACCCGCATGTGGAGCATTTGTTTGTGTGGGATGCTCTACCAGGTTCATTCCTAGATAATGCTCTCAAAGGGCACTAAGCATAGAGTGTGAAAACTGAGTTTCCTTGAGAGCTGCTTGGAAGCCTGATGGTGTGTGAAGTTAGTGAGCCAAATGGAGTTGTTCTCCCACAAGAACCACTCGGCTGATCCTTCTTCAATATGCCCTTCACCAACATGCAGTGTTTCCTTGATTGAATTAGCTCTCACACCAATATTTGCGTCTAGAGCCTTTGCATTGAGGGCTATCTGAAAACGGCTGTGGCGCTGAAGTTGCCTAAGAATGTGGAGTTGGTGACATGTGAAACCCGCATGTGGAGCATTCGTTTGTGTGGGATGCTCACCAACCTTCATTTCAGTCCTAGGTACTCAAAAGGCACTAAGCATAGAGTGTGAAAACTGAGTTTCCTTGAGAGCTGCTTGGAAGCCTGATGGTGTGTGAAGTTAGTGAGCCAAATGGAGTTGTTCTCCCACAAGAACCACTCGGCTGATCCTTCTTCAATATGCCCTTCACCAACATGCAGTGTTTCCTTGATTGAATTAGCTCTCACACCAATATTTGCGTCTAGAGCCTTTGCATTGAGGGCTATCTGAAAACGGCTGTGGCGCTGAAGTTGCCTGTGAATGTGGAGTTGGTGGCATGTGAAACCCGCATGTGGAGCATTCGTTTGTGTGGGATGCTCTACCAGCTTCATTTCAGTCCTAGGCACTCAAAGGGCACTAAGCATAGAGTGTGAAAACTGAGTTTCCTTGAGAGCTGCTTGGAAGCCTGATGGTGTGTGAAGTTAGTGAGCCAAATGGAGTTGTTCTCCCACAAGAACCACTAGGCTGATCCTTCTTCAATATGCCCTTCACCAACATGCGGTGTTTCCTTGATTGAATTAGCTCTCACACCAATATTTGCGTCTAGAGCCTTTGCATTGTGGGCTATCTGAAAACGGCTGTGGCGCTGAAGTTGCCTGAGAATGTGGAGTTGGTGGCATGTGAAACCCGCATGTGGAGCATTCGTTTGTGTGGGATGCTCTACCAGGTTCATTCCTAGATAATGCACTCAAAGGGCACTAAGCATAGAGTGTGAAAACTGAGTTTCCTTGAGAGCTGCTTGGAAGCCTGATGGTGTGTGAAGTTAGTGAGCCAAATGGAGTTGTTTTCCCACAAGAACCACTCGGCTGATCCTTCTTCAATATGCCCTTCACCAACATGCAGTGTTTCCTTGATTGAATTAGCTCTCACACCAGTATTTGCGTCTAGAGCCTTTGCATTGAGGGCTATCTGAAAACGGCTGTGGCGCTGAAGTTGCCTGAGAATGTGGAGTTGGTGGCATGTGAAACCCGCATGTGGAGCATTCGTTTGTGTGGCATGCTCCACCAGGTTCATTCCTAGATAATGCACTCAAAGGGCACTAAACATAGAGTGTGAAAACTGAGTTTCCTTGAGAGCTGCTTGGAAGCCTGATGGTGTGTGAAGTTAGTGAGCCAAATGGAGTTGTTCTCCCACAAGAACCACTCGGCTGATCCTTCTTCAATATGCCCTTCACCAACATGCAGTGTTTCCTTGATTGTATTAGCTCTCACACCAATATTTGTGTCTAGAGCCTTTGCATTGAGGGCTATCTGAAAACGGCTGTGGCGCTGAAGTTGCCTGTGAATGTGGAGTTGGTGGCATGTGAAACCCGCATGTGGAGCATTCGTTTGTGTGGGATGCTCTACCAGGTTCATTCCTAGATAATGCACTCAAAGGGCACTAAGCATAGAGTGTGAAAACTGAGTTTCCTTGAGAGCTGCTTGGAAGCCTGATGGTGTGTGAAGTTAGTGAGCCAAATGGAGTTGTTCTCCCACAAGAACCACTCGGCTGATCCTTCTTCAATATGCCCTTCACCAACATGCAGTGTTTCCTTGATTGAATTAGCTCTCACACCAATATTTGCGTCTAGAGCCTTTGCATTGAGGGCTATCTGAAAACGGCTGTGGCGTTGAAGTTGCCTGTCAATGTGGAGTTGGTGACATGTGAAATCCGCATGTGGAGCATTCGTTTGTGTGGGATGCTCACCAACCTTCATTTCAGTCCTAGGTACTCAAAAGGCACTAAGCATATAGTGTGAAAACTGAGTTTCCTTGAGAGCTGCTTGGAAGCCTGATGGTGTGTGAAGTTAGAGAGCCAAATGGAGTTGTTCTCCCACAAGAACCACTCGGCTGATCCTTCTTCAATATGCCCTTCACCAACATGCAGTGTTTCCTTGATTGAATTAGCTCTCACACCAATATTTGCGTCTAGAGCCTTTGCATTGATGGCTATCTGAAAACGGCTGTGGCGCTGAAGTTGCCTGAGAATGTGGAGTTGGTGGCATGTGAAACCCGCATGTGGAGCATTCGTTTGTGTGGGATGCTCTACCAGGTTCATTCCTAGATAATGCACTCAAAGGGCACTAATGCTAGCGTGTGAAAACTGAGTTTCCTTGAGAGCTGCTTGGAAGCCTGATGGTGTGTGAAGTTAGTGAGCCAAATGGAGTTGTTCTCCCACAAGAACCACTCGGCTGATCCTTCTTCATTATGCCCTTCACCAACATGCAGTGCTTCCTTGATTGAATTAGCTCTCACACCAATATTTGCGTCTAGAGCCTTTGCATTGAGTGCTATCTGAAAACGGCTGTGGCGCTGAAGTTGCCTGAGAATGTGGAGTTGGTGGCATGTGAAACCCGCATGTGGAGCATTCGTTTGTGTGGGATGCTCTACCAGGTTCATTCCTAGATAATGCACTCAAAGGGCACTAAGCCTAGAGTGTGAAAACTGAGTTTCCTTGAGAGCTGCTTGGAAGCCTGATGGTGTGTGAAGTTAGTGAGCCAAATGGAGTTGTTCTCCCACAAGAACCACTCGGCTGATCCTTCTTCAATATGCCCTTCACCAACATGCAGTGTTTCCTTGATTGAATTAGCTCTCACACCAATATTTGCGTCTAGAGCCTTTGCATTGAGGGCTATCTGAAAACGGCTGTGGCGCTGAAGTTGCCTGTGAATGTGGAGTTGGTGGCATGTGAAACACGCATGTGGAGCATTCGTTTGTGTGGGATGCTCTACCAGGTTCATTCCTAGATAATGCACTCAAAGGGCACTAAGCATAGAGTGTGAAAACTGAGTTTCCTTGAGAGCCCTGGGAAGCCTGATGGTGTGTGAAGTTAGTGAGCCAAATGGAGTTGTTCTCCCACAAGAACCACTCGGCTGATCCTTCTTCAATATGCCCTTCACCAACATGCAGTGTTTCCTTGATTGAATTAGCTCTCACACCAATATTTGTGTCTAGAGCCTTTGCATTGAGGGCTATCTGAAAACGGCTGTGGCGCTGCAGTTGCCTGTCAATGTGGAGTTGGTGGCATGTGAAACCCGCATGTGGAGCATTCGTTTGTGTGGGATGCTCTAACAGGTTCATTCCTAGATAATGCTCTCAAAGGGCACTAAGCATAGAGTGTGAAAACTGAGTTTCCTTGAGAGCTGCTTGGAAGCCTGATGGTGTGTGAAGTTAGTGAGCCAAATGGAGTTGTTCTCCCACAAGAACCACTCGACTGATCCTTCTTCAATATGCCCTTCACCAACATGCAGTGTTTCCTTGATTGAATTAGCTCTCACACCAATATTTGCGTCTAGAGCCTTTGCATTGTGGGCTATCTGAAAACGGCTGTGGCGCTGAAGTTGCCTGAGAATGTGGAGTTGGTGGCATGTGAAACCCGCATGTGGAGCATTCGTTTGTGTGGGATGCTGTACCAGGTTCATTCCTAGATAATGCACTCAAAGGCCACTAAGCATAGAGTGTGAAAACTGAGTTTCCTTGAGAGTTGTTTGGATGCCTGATGGTGTGTGAAGTTAGTGAGCCAAATGGAGTTGTTCTCCCACAAGAACCACTCGGCTGATCCTTCTTCAATATGCCCTTCACCAACATGCAGTGTTTCCTTGATTGAATTAGCTCTCACACCAATATTGGCGTCTAGAGCCTTTGCATTGAGGGCTATCTGAAAACGGCTGTGGTGCTGAAGTTGCCTGAGAATGTGGAGTTGGTGGCATGTGAAACCCGCATGTGGAGCATTCGTTTGTGTGGGATGCTCACCAACCTTCATTTCAGTCCTAGGTACTCAAAGGGCACTAAGCATAGAGTGTGAAAACTGAGTTTCCTTGAGAGCTGCTTGGAAGCCTGATGGTGTGTGAAGTTAGTGAGCCAAATGGAGTTGTTCTCCCACAAGAACCACCGACTGATCCTTCTTCAATATGCCCTTCACCAACATGCAGTGTTTCCTTGATTGAATTAGCTCTCACACCAATATTTGCGTCTAGAGCCTTTGCATTGAGGGCTATCTGAAAACGTCTGTGGCACTGAAGTTGCCTGAGAATGTGGAGTTGGTGGCATGTGAAACCCGCATGTGGAGCATTCGTTTGTGTGGGATGCTCTACCAGGTTCATTCCTAGATAATGCACTCAAAGGGCACAAAGACTAGAGTGTGAAAACTGAGTTTCCTTGAGAGCTGCTTGGAAGCCTGATAGTGTGTGAAGTTAGTGAGCCAAATGGAGTTGTTCTCCCACAAGAACCACTCAGCTGATCCTTCTTCAATATGCCCTTCACCAACATGCAGTGTTTCCTTGATTGAATTAGCTCTCACACCAATATTTGTGTCTAGAGCCTTTGCATTGTGGGCTATCTGAAAACGGCTGTGGCGCTGAAGTTGCCTGTGAATGTGGAGTTGGTGACATGTGAAACCCGCATGTGGAGCATTCATTTGTGTGGGATGCTCACCAACCTTCATGTCAGTCCTATATACTCAAAAGGCACTAAGCATATAGTGTGAAAACTGAGTTTCCTTGAGAGCTGCTTGGAAGCCGGATGGTGTGTGAAGTTAGTGTGCCAAATGGAGTTGTTCTCCCACAAGAACCACTCGGCTGATCCTTCTTCAATATGCCCTTCACCAACATGCAGTGTTTCCTTGATTGAATTAGCTCTCACAGCAGTATTTGCGTCTAGAGCCTTTGCATTGAGGGCTATCTGAAAACGGCTGTGGAGCTGAAGTTGCCTGTGAATGTGGAGTTGGTGGCATGTGAAACCCGCATGTGGAGCATTCGTTTGTGTGGGATGCTCTACCAGGTTCATTCCTAGATAATGCACTCAAAGGGCACTAAGCATGGAGTGTGAAAACTGAGTTTCCTTGAGAGCTGCTTGGAAGCCTGATGGTGTGTGAAGTTAGTGAGCCAAATGGAGTTGTTCTCCCACAAGAACCACTCAGCTCATCCTTCTTCAATATGCCCTTCACCAACATGCAGTGTTTCCTTGATTGAATTAGCTCTCACACCAATATTTGCGTCTAGAGCCTTTGCACTGAGGGCTATCTGAAAACGGCTGTGGCGCTGAAGTTGCCTGAGAATGTGGAGTTGGTGGCATGTGAAACCCGCATGTGGAGCATTTGTTTGTGTGGGATGCTCTACCAGGTTCATTCCTAGATAATGCACTCAAAGGGCACTAAGCCTAGAGTGTGAAAACAGTTTCCTTGAGAGCAGCTTGGAAGCCTGATGGTGTGTGAAGTTAGTGAGCCAAATGGAGTTGTTCTCCCACAAGAACCACTCAGCTGATCCTTCTTCAATATGCCCTTCACCAACATGCAGTGTTTCCTTGATTGAATTAGCTCTCACACCAGTATTTGCGTCTAGAGCCTTTGCATTGAGGGCTATCTGAAAACGGCTGTGGCGCTGAAGTTGTCTGTGAATGTGGAGTTGGTGGCATGTGAAACCCGCATGTGGAGCATTCGTTTGTGTGGGATGCTCTACCAGGTTCAATCCTAGATAATGCACTCAAAGGGCACTAAGCCTAGAGTGTGAAAACTGAGTTTCCTTGAGAGCTGCTTGGAAGCCTGATGGTGTGTGAAGTTAGTGAGCCAAATGGAGTTGTTCTCCCACAAGAACCACTCGGCTGATCCTTCTTCAATATGCCCTTCACCAACATGCAGTGTTTCCTTGATTGAATTAGCTCTCACACCAATATTTGTGTCTAGAGCCTTTGCATTGAGGGCTATCTGAAAATGGCTGTGGCGCTGAAGTTGCCTGAGAATGTGGAGTTGGTGGCATGTGAAACCCGCATGTGGAGCATTCGTTTGTGTGGGATGCTCTACCAGGTTCATTCCTAGATAATGCACTCAAAGGGCACTAAGCATAGAGTGTGAAAACTGAGTTTCCTTGAGAGCTGCTTGGAAGCCTGATGGTGTGTGAAGTTAGTGAGCCAAATGGAGTTGTTCTCCCACAAGAACCACTCAGCTGATCCTTCTTCAATATGCCCTTCACCAACATGCAGTGTTTCCTTGATTGAATTAGCTCTCACACCAATATTTGCGTCTAGAGCCTTTGCATTGAGGGCTATCTGAAAACGGCTGCGGCGCTGAAGTTGTCTGAGAATGTGGAGTTGGTGGCATGTGAAACCCGCATGTGGAGCATTCGTTTGTGTGGGATACTCTACCAGGTTCATTCCTAGATAATGCACTCAAAGGGCACTAAGCATAGAGTGTGAAAACTGAGTTTCCTTGAGAGCTGCTTGGAAGCCTGATGGTGTGTGAAGTTAGTTAGCCAAATGGAGTTGTTCTCCCACAAGAACCACTCGGCTGATCCTTCTTCAATATGCCCTTCACCAACATGCAGTGTTTCCTTGATTGAATTAGCTCTCACACCAATATTTGTGTCTAGAGCCTTTGCATTGAGGGCTATCTGAAAACGGCTGTGGCGCTGAAGTTGCCTAAGAATGTGGAGTTGGTGACATGTGAAACCCGCATGTGGAGCATTCGTTTGTGTGGGATGCTCACCAACCTTCATGTCAGTCCTATGTACTCAAAAGGCACTAAGCATATAGTGTGAAAACTGAGTTTCCTTGAGAGCTGCTTGGAAGCCTGATGGTGTGTGAAGTTAGTGTGCCAAATGGAGTTGTTCTCCCACAAGAACCACTCGGCTGATCCTTCTTCAATATGCCCTTCACCAACATGCAGTGTTTCCTTGATTGAATTAGCTCTCACACCAGTATTTGCGTCTAGAGCCTTTGCATTGAGGGCTATCTGAAAACGGCTGTGGCGCTGAAGTTGCCTGTGAATGTGGAGTTGGTGGCATGTGAAACCCGCATGTGGAACATTCGTTTGTGTGGGATGCTCTACCAGGTTCATTCCTAGATAATGCACTCAAAGGGCACTAAGCATAGAGTGTGAAAACTGAGTTTCCTTGAGAGCTGCTTGGAAGCCTGATGGTGTGTGAAGTTAGTGAGCCAAATGGAGTTGTTCTCCCACAAGAACCACTCAGCTGATCCTTCTTCAATATGCCCTTCACCAACATGCAGTGTTTCCTTGATTGAATTAGCTCTCACACCAATATTTGCGTCTAGAGCCTTTGCACTGAGGGCTATCTGAAAACGGCTGTGGCGCTGAAGTTGCCTGAGAATGTGGAGTTGGTGGCATGTGAAACCCGCATGTGGAGCATTCGTTTGTGTGGGATGCTCTACCAGGTTCATTCCTAGATAATGCACTCAAAGGGCACTAAGCCTAGAGTGTGAAAACTGAGTTTCCTTGAGAGCTGCTTGGAAGCCTGATGGTGTGTGAAGTTAGTGAGCCAAATGGAGTTGTTCTCCCACAAGTACCACTCAGCTGATACTTCTTCAATATGCCCTTCACCAACATGCAGTGTTTCCTTGATTGAATTAGCTCTCACAGAAGTATTTACGTCTAGAGCCTTTGCATTGAGGGCTATCTGAAAACGGCTGTGGCGCTGAAGTTGCCTGTCAATGTGGAGTTGGTGGCATCTGAAACCCGCATGTGGAGCATTCGTTTGTGTGGGATGCTCTACCAGGTTCATTCCTAGATAATGCTCTCAAAGGGCACTAAGCATAGAGTGTGAAAACTGAGTTTCCTTGAGAGCTGCTTGGAAGCCTGATGGTGTGTGAAGTTAGTGAGCCAAATGGAGTTGTTCTCCCACAAGAACCACTCGGCTGATCCTTCTTCAATATGCCCTTCACCAAAAAGCAGTGTTTCCTTGATTGAATTAGCTCTCACACCAATATTTGTGTCTAGAGCCTTTGCATTGAGGGCTATCTGAAAACGGCTGTGACGCTGAAGTTGCCTGAGAATGTGGAGTTGGTGGCATGTGAAACCCGCATGTGGAGCATTCGTTTGTGTGGGATGCTCACCAACCTTCATTTCAGTCCTAGGTACTCAAAAGGCACTAAGCATATAGTGTGAAAACTGAGTTTCCTTGAGAGCTGCTTGGAAGCCTGATGGTGTGTGAAGTTAGTGTGCCAAATGGAGTTGTTCTCCCACAAGAACCACTCGGCTGATCCTTCTTCAATATGCCCTTCACCAACATGCAGTGTTTCCTTGATTGAATTAGCTCTCACACCAGTATTTGCGTCTAGAGCCTTTGCATTGAGGGCTATCTGAAAACGGCTGTGGCGCTGAAGTTGCCTGAGAATGTGGAGTTGGTGGCATGTGAAACCCGCATGTGGAGCATTCGTTTGTGTGGGATGCTCTACCAGGTTCAATCCTAGATAATGCACTCAAAGGGCACTAAGCATAGAGTGTGAAAACTGAGTTTCCTTGAGAGCTGCTTGGAAGCCTGATGGTGTGTGAAGTTAGTGAGCCAAATGGAGTTGTTCTCCCACAAGAACCACTCAGCTCATCCTTCTTCAATATGCCCTTCACCAACATGCAGTGTTTCCTTGATTGAATTAGCTCTCACACCAATATTTGCGTCTAGAGCCTTTGCATTGAGGGCTATCTGAAAATGGCTGTGGCGCTGAAGTTGCCTGAGAATGTGGAGTTGGTGGCATCTGAAACCCGCATGTGGAGCATTCGTTTGTGTGGGATGCTCTACCAGGTTCATTCCTAGATAAAGCTCTCAAAGGGCACTAAGCATAGAGTGTGAAAACTGAGTTTCCTTGAGAGCTGCTTGGAAGCCTGATGGTGTGTGAAGTTAGTGAGCCAAATGGAGTTGTTCTCCCACAAGAACCACTCAGCTGATACTTCTTCAATATGCCCTTCACCAACATGCATTGTTTCCTTGATTGAATTAGCTCTCACAGAAGTATTTGCGTCTAGAGCCTTTGCATTGAGGGCTATCTGAAAACAGCTGTGGCGCTGAAGTTGCCTGAGAATGTGGAGTTGGTGGCATGTGAAACCCGCATGTGGAGCATTCGTTTGTGTGGGATGCTCTACCAGGTTCATTCCTAGATAATGCACTCAACAAAGGGCACTAAGCATAGAGTGTGAAAACTGAGTTTCCTTGAGAGCTGCTTGGAAGCCTGATGGTGTGTGAAGTTAGTGAGCCAAATGGAGTTGTTCCCCCACAAGAACCACTCAGCTCATCCTTCTTCAATATGCCCTTCACCAACATGCAGTGTTTCCTTGATTGAATTAGCTCTCACACCAATATTTGCGTCTAGAGCCTTTGCACTGAGGGCTATCTGAAAACCGCAGTGGCGCTGAAGTTGCCTGAGAATGTGGAGTTGGTGGCATGTGAAACCCGCATGTGGAGCATTCGTTTGTGTGGGATGCTCTACCAGGTTCATTCCTAGATAATGCACTCAAAGGGCACTAAGCCTAGAGTGTGAAAACTGAGTTTCCTTGAGAGCTGCTTGGAAGCCTGATGGTGTGTGAAGTTAGTGAGCCAAATGGAGTTGTTCTCCCACAAGAACCACTCGGCTGATCCTTCTTCAATATGCCCTTCACCAACATGCAGTGTTTCCTTGATTGAATTAGCTCTCACACCAATATTTGCGTCTAGAGCCTTTGCATTGAGGGCTATCTGAAAACGGCTGTGGCGCTGAAGTTGCCTGAGAATGTGGAGTTGGTGGCATGTGAAACCCGCATGTGGAGCATTCGTTTGTGTGGGATGCTCTACCAGGTTCATTCCTAGATAATGCACTCAAAGGGCACTAAGCATAGAGTGTGAAAACTGAGTTTCTTTGAGAGCTGCTTGGAAGCCTGATGGTGTGTGAAGTTAATGAGCCAAATGGAGTTGTTCTCCCACAAGAACCACTCGGCTGATCCTTCTTCAATATGCCCTTCACCAACATGCAGTGTTTCCTTGATTGAATTAGCTCTCACACCAATATTTGTGTCTAGAGCCTTTGCATTGAGGGCTATCTGAAAACGGCTGTGGCGCTGAAGTTGCCTGAGAATGTGGAGTTGGTGGCATGTGAAACCCGCATGTGGAGCATTCGTTTGTGTGGGATGCTCTACCAGGTTCATTCCTAGATAGTGCACTCAAAGGGCACTAAGCATAGAGTGTGAAAACTGAGTTTCCTTGAGAGCTGTTTGGAAGCCTGATGGTGTGTGAAGTTAGTGAGCCAAATGGAGTTGTTCTCCCACAAGAACCACTCGGCTGATCCTTCTTCAATATGCCCTTCACCAACATGCAGTGTTTCCTTGATTGAATTAGCTCTCACACCAATATTTGTGTCTAGAGCCTTTGCATTGAGGGCTATCTGAAAACAGCTGTGGCGCTGAAGTTGCCTGTGAATGTGGAGTTGGTGGCATGTGAAACCCGCATGAGGAGCATTCGTTTGTGTGGAATGCTCTACCAGGTTCATTCCTAGATAATGCACTCAAAGGGCACTAAGCATAGAGTGTGAAAACTGAGTTTCCTTGAGAGCTGCTTGGAAGCCTGATGGTGTGTGAAGTTAGTGAGCCAAATGGAGTTGTTCTCCCACAAGAACCACTTGGCTGATCCTTCTTCAATATGCCCTTCACCAACATGCAGTGTTTCCTTGATTGAATTAGCTCTCACACCAATATTTGCGTCTAGAGCCTTTGCATTGAGGGCTATCTGAAAACGGCTGTGCCGCTGAAGTTGCCTGTGAATGTGGAGTTGGTGGCATGTGAAACCCGCATGTGGAGCATTTGTTTGTTTGGATGATCTATCAGGTTCATTCCTAGATAATGCACTCAAAGGGCACTAAGCATAGAGTGTGAAAACTGAGTTTCCTTGAGAGCTGCTTGGAAGCCTGATGGTGTGTGAAGTTAGTGAGCCAAATGGAGTTGTTCTCCCACAAGAACCACTCGGCTGATCCTTCTTCAATATGCCCTTCACCAACATGCAGTGTTTCCTTGATTGAATTAGCTCTCACACCAATATTTGCGTCTAGAGCCTTTGCATTGAGGGCTATCTGAAAACGGCTGTGGCGCTGAAGTTGCCTGAGAATGTGGAGTTGGTGGCATGTGAAACCCACATGTGGAGCATTCGTTTGTGTGGGATGCTCTACCAGGTTCATTCCTAGATAATGCACTCAAAGGGCACTAAGCATAGAGTGTGAAAACTGAGTTTCCTTGAGAGCTGCTTGGAAGCCTGATGGTGTGTGAAGTTAGTGAGCCAAATGGAGTTGTTCTCCCACAAGAACCATTCGGCTGATCCTTCTTCAATATGCCCTTCACCAACATGCGGTGTTTCCTTGATTGAATTAGCTCTCACACCAATATTTGTGTCTAGAGTCTTTGCATTGAGGGCTATCTGAAAACGGGTGTGGCGCTGAAGTTGCCTGTCAATGTGGAGTTGGTGGCATGTGAAACCCACATGTGGAGCATTCGTTTGTGTGGGATGCTCTATCTGGTTCATTCCCAGATAATGCACTCAAAGGGCACTA
>NW_026696097.1:0-31227 GCF_030435755.1 Ochotona princeps | reverse complement strand
CATGCGGTTTCACATGCCACCAACTCCACATTCACAGGCAACTTCAGCGCCACAGCCGTTTTCAGATAGCCCTCAATGCAAAGGCTCTAGACACAAATATTGGTGTGACAGCTAATTCAATCAAGGAAACACTGCATGTTGGTGAAGGGCATATTGAAGAAGGATCACCCGAGTGGTTTTCTGTGGGAGAACAACTCCATTTGGCTCACTAACTTCACACACCATCAGGCTTCCAAGCAGCTCTCAAGGAAACTCACTTTTCACACTCTATGCTTAGTGCCCTTTGAGTGCCTAGGACTGAAATGAAGCTTGGTGAGCATCCCACACAAACGAATGCTCCACATGCGGGTTTCACATGCCACCAACTCCACATTCACAGGCAACTTCAGCGCCACAGCCGTTTTCAGATAGCCCTCAATGCAAAGGCTCTAGACGCAAATATTGGTGTGAGAGCTAATTCAATCAAGGAAACACTGCATGTTGTTGAAGGGCATATTGAAGAAGGATCAGCCGAGTGGTTCTTGTGGGAGAACAACTCCATTTGGCTCACTAACTTCACACACCATCAGGCTTCCAAGCAGCTCTCAAGGAAACTCAGTTTTCACACTCTATGCTTAGTGCCCTTTGAGTGCATTATCTAGGAATGAACCTGGTAGAGCATCCCACACAAACGAATGCTCCACATGCGGGTTTCACATGCCACCAACTCCACATTCACAGGCAACTTCAGCACCACAGCCGTTTTCAGATAGCCCTCAATGCAAAGGCTCTAGACGCAAATATTGGTGTGAGAGCTAATTCAATCAAGGAAACACTACATGTTGGTGAAGGGCATATTGAAGAAGGATCAGCCGAGTGGTTCTTGTGGGAGAACAACTCCATTTGGCTCACTAACTTCACACACCATCAGGCTTCCAAGCAGCTCTCAAGGAAACTCAGTTTTCACACTCTATGCTTAGTGCCCTTTGAGTGCCTAGGACTGAAATGAAGCTTGGTGAGCATCCCACACAAACGAATGCTCCACATGCGGGTTTCACATGCCACCAACTCCACATTCACAGGCAACTTCAGCGCCACAGCCGTTTTCAGATAGCCCTCAATGCAAAGGCTCTAGACGCAAATATTGGTGTGAGAGCTAATTCAATCAAGGAAACTCTGCATGTCGGTGAAGGGCATATTGAAGAAGGATCAGCCGAGTGGTTCTTGTGGGAGAACAACTCCATTTGGCTCACTAACTTCAAACACCATCAGGCTTCCAAGCAGCTCTCAAGGAAACTCAGTTTTCACACTCTATGCTTAGTGCCCTTTGAGTGCCTAGGACAGAAATGAACCTGGTAGAGCATCCCACACAAACGAATGCTCCACATGCGGGTTTCACATGCCACCAACTCCACATTCACAGGCAACTTCAGCGCCACAGCCGTTTTCAGATAGCCCTCAATGCAAAGGCTCTAGACGCAAATATTGGTGTGAGAGCTAATTCAATCAAGGAAACACTGCATGTTGGTGAAGGGCATATTGAAGAAGGATCAGCCGAGTCGTTCTTGTGGGAGAACAACTCCATTTGGCTCACTAACTTCACACACCATCAGGCTTCCAAACAGCTCTCAAGGAAACTCAGTTTTCACACTCTATGCTTAGTGCCTTTGAGTGCATTATCTAGGAATGAACCTGGTAGACCATCCCACACAAACGAATGCTCCACATGCGGGTTTCACATGCCACCAACTCCACATTCACAGGCAACTTCAGCGCCACAGCCGTTTTCAGATAGCCCTCAATGCAAAGGCTCTAGACGCAAATATTGGTGTGAGAGCTAATTCAATCAAGGAAACTCTGCATGTCGGTGAAGGGCATATTGAAGAAGGATCAGCCGAGTGGTTCTTGTGGGAGAACAACTCATTTGGCTCACTAACTTCACACACCATCAGGCTTCCAAGCAGCTCTCAAGGAAACTCAGTTTTCACACTCTATGCTTAGTGCCCTTTGAGTGCATTATCTAGGAATGAACCTGGTAGAGCATCCCACACAAACGAATGCTCCACATGCGGGTTTCACATGCCACCAACTCCACATTCACAGGCAACTTCAGCGCCACAGCCGTTTTCAGATAGCCCTCAATGCAAAGGCTCTAGACGCAAATATTGGTGTGAGAGCTAATTCAATCAAGGAAACTCTGCATGTCGGTGAAGGGCATATTGAAGAAGGATCAGCCGAGTGGTTCTTGTGGGAGAACAACTCCATTTGGCTCACTAACTTCACACACCATCAGGCTTCCAAGCAGCTCTCAAGGAAACTCAGTTTTCACACTCTATGCTTAGTGCCCTTTGAGTGCCTAGGACAGAAATGAACCTGGTAGAGCATCCCACACAAAAGAATGCTCCACATGCGGGTTTCACATGCCACCAACTCCACATTCACAGGCAACTTCAGCGCCACAGCCGTTTTCAGATAGCCCTCAATGCAAAGGCTCTAGACGCAAATATTGGTGTGAGAGCTAATTCAATCAAGGAAACACTGCATGTTGGTGAAGGGCATATTGAAGAAGGATCAGCCGAGTGGTTCTTGTGGGAGAACAACTCCATTTGGCTCACTAACTTCACACACCATCAGGCTTCCAAGCAGCTCTCAAGGAAACTCAGTTTTGACACTCTATGCTTAGTGCCCTTTGAGTCGCATTATCTAGGAATGAACCTGTAGAGCATCCCACACAAATGAATGCTCCACATGCGGGTTTCACATGCCACCAACTCCACATTCACAGGCAACTTCAGCACCACAGCCGTTTTCAGATAGCCCTCAATGCAAAGGCTCTAGACGCAAATATTGGTGTGAGAGCCAATTCAATCAAGGAAACACTGCATGTTGGTGAAGGGCATATTGAAGAAGGATCAGCCGAGTGGTTCTTGTGGAGAACAACTCCATTTGGCTCGACTAACTTCACACACCATCAGGCTTCCAAGCAGCTCTCAAGGAAACTCAGTTTTCACACTCTATGCTTAGTGCCCTTTGAGTGCCTAGGACTGAAATGAAGCTTGGTGAGCATCCCACACAAACGAATGCTCCACATGCGGGTTTCACATGCCACCAACTCCACATTCACAGGCAACTTCAGCGCCACAGCCGTTTTCAGATAGCCCTCAATGCAAAGGCTCTAGACGCAAATATTGGTGTGAGAGCTAATTCAATCAAGGAAACACTGCATGTTGGTGAAGGGCATATTGAAGAAGGATCAGCCGAGTGGTTGTTGTGGGAGAACAACTCCATTTGGCTCACTAACTTCACACACCATCAGGCTTCCAAGCAGCTCTCAAGGAAACTCAGTTTTCACACTCTATGCTGAGTGCCCTTTGAGTGCCTAGGACTGACATGAAGCTTGGTGAGCATCCCACACAAACGAATGCTCCACATGCGGGTTTCACATGCCACCAACTCCACATTCACAGGCAACTTCAGCGCCACAGCCGTTTTCAGATAGCCCTCAATGCAAAGGCTCTAGACGCAAATATTGGTGTGAGAGCTAATTCAATCAAGGAAACTCTGCATGTCGGTGAAGGGCATATTGAAGAAGGATCAGCCGAGTGGTTCTTGTGGGAGAACAACTCCATTTGGCTCACTAACTTCACACACCATCAGGCTTCCAAGCAGCTCTCAAGGAAACTCAGTTTTCACACTCTACGCTTAGTGCCCTTTGAGTGCATTATCTAGGAATGAACCTGGTAGAGCATCCCACACAAACGAATGCTCCACATGCGGGTTTCACATGCCACCAACTCCACATTCACAGGCAACTTCAGCGCCACAGCCGTTTTCAGATAGCCCTCAATGCAAAGACTCTAGACGCAAATATTGGTGTGAGAGCTAATTCAATCAAGGAAACACTGCATGTTGGTGAAGGGCATATTGAAGAAGGATCAGCCGAGTGGTTTTTTGTGGGAGAACAACTCCATTTGGCTCACTAACTTCACACACCATCAGGCTTCCAAGCAGCTCTCAAGGAAACTCAGTTTTGACACTCTATGCTTAGTGCCCTTTGAGTGCATTATCTAGGAATGAACCTGGTAGAGCATCCCACACAAACGAATGCTCCACATGCGGGTTTCACATGCCACCAACTCCACATTCACAGGCAACTTCAGCACCACAGCCGTTTTCAGATAGCCCTCAATGCAAAGGCTCTAGACGCAAATATTGGTGTGAGAGCTAATTCAATCAAGGAAACACTGCATGTTGGTGAAGGGCATATTGAAGAAGGATCAGCCGAGTGGTTCTTGTGGGAGAACAACTCCATTTGGCTCACTAACTTCACACACCATCAGGCTTCCAAGCAGCTCTCAAGGAAACTCAGTTTTCACACTCTATGCTTAGTGCCCTTTGAGTGCCTAGGACTGAAATGAAGCTTGGTGAGCATCCCACACAAACGAATGCTCCACATGCGGGTTTCACATGCCACCAACTCCACATTCACAGGCAACTTCAGCGCCACAGCCGTTTTCAGATAGCCCTCAATGCAAAGGCTCTAGACGCAAATATTGGTGTGAGAGCTAATTCAATCAAGGAAACACTGCATGTTGGTGAAGGGCATATTGAAGAAGGATCAGCCGAGTGGTTCTTGTGGGAGAACAACTCCATTTGGCTCACTAACTTCACACACCATCAGGCTTCCAAGCAGCTCTCAAGGAAACTCAGTTTTCACACTCTATGCTTAGTGCCTTTGAGTGCATTATCTAGGAATGAACCTGGTAGAGCATCCCACACAAACGAATGCTCCACATGCGGTTTTTACATGCCAGCAACTCCACATTCACAGGCAACTTCAGCGCCACAGCCGTTTTCAGATAGCCCTCAATGCAAAGGCTCTAGACACAAATATTGGTGTGAGAGCTAATTCAATCAAGGAAACACTGCATGTTGGTGAAGGGCATATTGAAGAAGGATCAGCCGAGTGGTTCTTGTGGGAGAACAACTCCATTTGGCTCACTAACTTCACACACCATCAGGCTTCCAAGCAGCTCTCAAGGAAACTCAGTTTTCACACTCTATGCTTAGTGCCCTTTGAGTGCCTAGGACAGAAATGAACCTGGTAGAGCATCCCACACAAACGAATGCTCCACATGCGGGTTTCACATGCCACCAACTCCACATTCACAGGCAACTTCAGCGCCACAGCCGTTTTCAGATAGCCCTCAATGCAAAGGCTCTAGACGCAAATATTGGTGTGAGAGCTAATTCAATCAAGGAAACACTGCATGTTGGTGAAGGGCATATTGAAGAAGGATCGGCCGAGTGGTTCTTGTGGGAGAACAACTCCATTGGGCTCACTAACTTCACACACCATCAGGCTTCTAAGCAGCTCTCAAGGAAACTCAGTTTTCACACTCTATGCTTAGTGCCCTTTGAGTGCATTATCTAGGAATGAACCTGGTAGAGCATCCCACACAAACGAATGCTCCACATGCGGGTTTCACATGCCACCAACTCCACATTCACAGGCAACTTCAGCGCCACAGCCGTTTTCAGATAGCCCTCAATGCAAAGGCTCTAGACGCAAATATTGGTGTGAGAGCTAATTCAATCAAGGAAACACTGCATGTTGGTGAAGGGCATATTGAAGAAGGATCAGCCGAGTGGTTCTTGTGGGAGAACAACTCCATTTGGCTCACTAACTTCACACACCATCAGGCATCCAAGCAGCTCTCAAGGAAACTCAGTTTTCACACTCTATGCTTAGTGCCCTTTGAGTGCCTATGACTTAAATGAAGCTTGGTGAGCATCCCACACAAACGAATGCTCCACATGCGGGTTTCACATGCCACCAACTCCACATTCACAGGCAACTTCAGCGCCACAGCCGTTTTCAGATAGCCTTCAATGCAAAGGCTCTAGACGCAAATATTGGTGTGAGAGCTAATTCAATCAAGGAAACACTGCATGTTGGTGAAGGGCATATTGAAGAAGGATCAGCCGAGTGTTTCTTGTGGGAGAACAACTCCATTTGGCTCACTAACTTCACACACCATCAGGCTTCCAAGCAGCTCTCAAGGAAACTCAGTTTTCACACTCTATGCTTAGTGCCCTTTGAGTGCATTATCTAGGAATGAACCTGGTAGAGCATCCCACACAAACGAATGCTCCACATGCGGGTTTCACATGCCACCAACTCCACATTCACAGGCAACTTCAGCGCCACAGCCGTTTTCAGATAGCCCTCAATGCAAAGGCTCTAGACGCAAATATTGGTGTGAGAGCTAATTCAATCAAGGAAACTCTGCATGTTGGTGAAGGGCATATTGAAGAAGGATCAGCCGAGTCGTTCTTGTGGGAGAACAACTCCATTTGGCTCACTAACTTCACACACATCAGGCATCCAAGCAGCTCTCAAGGAAACTCAGTTTTCACACTCTATGCTTAGTGCCCTTTGAGTGCCTAGGACTGAAATGAACCTGGTAGAGCATCCCACACAAACGAATGCTCCACATGCGGGTTTCACATGCCACCAACTCCACATTGACTGGCAACTTCAGCGCCACAGCCGTTTTCAGTTAGCCCTCAATGCAAAGGCTCTAGACGCAAATATTGGTGTGAGAGCTAATTCAACCAAGGAAACACTGCATGTTGGTGAAGGGCATATTGAAGAAGGATCAGCCGAGTGGTTCTTGTGGGAGAACAACTCCAATTGGCTCACTAACTTCACACACCATCAGGCTTCCAAGCAGCTCTCAAGGAAACTCAGTTTTCATACTCTATGCTTAGTGCCCTTTGAGTGCCTAGGACTGAAATGAAGCTTGGTGAGCATCCCACACAAACGAATGCTCCACATGCGGGTTTCACATGCCACCAACTCCACATTCACAGGCAACTTCACCTCCACAGCCGTTTTCAGATAGCCCTCAATGCAAAGGCTCTAGACGCAAATATTGGTGTGAGAGCTAATTCAATCAAGGAAACACTGCATGTTGGTGAAGGGCATATTGGAAGAAGGATCAGCCGAGTGGTTCTTGTGGAGAACAACTCCATTTGGCTCACTAACTTCACACACCCATCAGGCTTCCAAGCAGCTCTCAAGGAAACTCAGTTTTCACACTCTATGCTTAGTGCCCTTTGAGTGCCTAGGACAGAAATGAACCTGGTAGGGCATCCACACAAACGAATGCTCCACATGCGGGTTTCACATGCCACCAACTTCCACATTCACAGGCAACTTCAGCGCCACAGCCGTTTTTCAGATAGCCCTCAATGCAAAGGCTCTAGACGCCAATATTGGTGTGAGAGCTAATTCAATCAAGGAAACACTGCATGTTGGTGAAGGGCATATTGAAGAAGGATCAGCTGAGTGGTTCTTGTGGGAGAACAACTCCATTTGGCTCACTAACTTCACACACCATCAGGCTTCCAAGCAGCTCTCAAGGAAACTCAGTTTTCACACTCTATGCTTAGTGCCCTTCTTGAGTGCATTATCTAGGAATGAACCTGGTAGAGCATCCCACACAAACGAATGCTGCACATGTTGGTTTCACATGCCACCAACTCCACATTCACAGGCAACTTCAGCGCCACAGCCGTTTTCAGATAGCCCTCAATGCAAAGGCTCTAGACGCAAATATTGGTGTGAGAGCTAATTCAATCAAGGAAACACTGCATGTTGGTGAAGGGGCATATTGAAGAAGGATCAGCCGAGTGGTTCTTGTGGGAGAACAACTCCATTTGGCTCACTAACTTCACACACCATCAGGCTTCCAAGCAGCTCTCAAGGAAAACTCGGTTTTCACACTCTATGCTTAGTGCCCTTTGAGTGCATTATCTAGGAATGAACCTGGTAGAGCATCCCACACAAACGAATGCTCCACATGCGGGTTTCACATGCCACCAACTCCACATTCACAGGCAACTTCAGCGCCACAGCCGTTTTCAGATAGCCCTCAATGCAAAGGCTCTAGACGCAAATATCGGTGTGAGAGCTAATTCAATCAAGGAAACACTGCATGTTGGTGAAGGGCATATTGAAGAAGGATCAGCCGAGTGGTTCTTGTGGGAGAACAACTCCATTTGGCTCACTAACTTCACACACCATCAGGCTTCCAAGCAGCTCTCAAGGAAACTCACTTTTCACACTCTATGCTTAGTGCCCTTTGAGTGCCTAGGACTGACATGAAGCTTGGTGAGGCATCCCACACAAACGAATGCTCCACATGCGGGTTTCACATGCCACCAACTCCACATTCACAGGCAACTTCAGCGCCACAGCCGATTTTCAGATAGCCCTCAATGCAAAGGCTCTAGACGCAAATATTGGTGTGAGAGCTAATTCAATCAAGGAAACACTGCATGTTGGTGAAGGGCATATTGAAGAAGGATCAGCCGAGTGGTTCTTGTGGGAGAACAACTCCATTTGGCTCACTAACTTCACACACCATCAGGCTTCCAAGCAGCTCTCAAGGAAACTCAGTTTTCACACTCTATGCTTAGTGCCCTTTGAGTGCATTATCTAGGAATGAACCTGGTAGAGCATCCCACACAAACGAATGCTCCACATGCGGGTTTCACATGCCACCAACTCCACATTCACAGCAACTTCAGCGCCACAGCCGTTTTCAGATAGCCCTCAATGCAAAGGCTCTAGACGCAAATATTGGTGTGAGAGCTAATTCAATCAAGGAAACACTGCATGTTGGTGAAGGGCATATTGAAGAAGGATCAGCCGAGTGGTTCTTGTGGGAGAACAACTCCATTTGGCTCACTAACTTCACACACCATCAGGCTTCCAAGCAGCTCTCAAGGAACTCAGTTTTCACACTCTATGCTTAGTGCCCTTTGAGTGCCTAGACAGAAATGAACCTGGTAGAGCATCCCACACAAACGAATGCTCCACATGCGGGTTTCACATGCCACCAACTCCACATTCACAGGCAACTTCAGCGCCACAGCCGTTTTCAGATAGCCCTCAATGCAAAGGCTCTAGAAGCAAATATTGTGTGAGAGCTAATTCAATCAAGGAAACACTGCATGTTGGTGAAGGGCATATTGAAGAAGGATCAGCCGAGTGGTTCTTGTGGAGAACAACTCCATTTGGCTCACTAACTTCACACACCATCAGGCTTCCAAGCAGCTCTCAAGGAAACTCAGTTTTCACACTCTATGCTTAGTGCCCTTTGAGTGCATTATCTAGGAATGAACCTGGTAGAGCATGCCACACAAACGAATGCTCCACATGCGGGTTTCACATGCCACCAACTCCACATTCACAGGCAACTTCAGCGCCACAGCCGTTTTCAGATAGCCCTCAATGCAAAGGCTCTAGACTCAAATATTGGTGTCAGAGCTAATTCAATCAAGGAAACACTGCATGTTGGTGAAGGTCATAATGAAGAAGGATCAGCCGAGTGGTTCTTGTGGGAGAACAACTCCATTTGGCTCACTAACTTCACACACCATCAGGCTTCCAAGCAGCTCTCAAGGAACTCAGTTTTCACACTCTATGCTTAGTGCCCTTTGAGTGCATTATCTAGGAATGAACCTGGTAGAGCATCCCACACAAACGAATGCTCCACGTGCGGGTTTCACATGCCACCAACTCCACATTCACAGGCAACTTCAGCTCCACAGCCATTTTCAGATAGCCCTCAATGCAAAGGCTCTAGACGCAAATATTGGTGTGAGAGCTAATTCAATCAAGGAAACACTGCATGTTGGTGAAGGACATATTGAAGAAGGAGCAGCCGAGTGGTTTTTTGTGGGAGAACAACTCCATTTGGCTCACTAACTTCACACACCCATCAGGCTTCCAAGCAGCTCTCAAGGAAACTCAGTTTTGACACTCTATGCTTAGTGCCCTTTGAGTGCATTATCTAGGAATGAACCCTGGTAGAGCATCCCACACAAACGAATGCTCCACATGCGGGGTTTCACATGCCACCAACTCCACATTCACAGGCAACTTCAGCGCCACAGCCGTTTTCAGATAGCCCTCAATGCAAAGGCTCTAGACGCAAATATTGGTGTGAGAGCTAATTCAATCAAGGAAACACTGCATGTTGGTGAAGGGCATATTGAAGAAGATCAGCCGAGTGGATCTTGTGGGAGAACAACTCCATTTGGCTCACTAACTTCACACACCATCAGGCTTCCAAGCAGCTCTCAAGGAAACTCAGTTTTCACACTCTATGCTTAGTGCCCTTTGAGTGCATTATCTAGGAATGAACCTGGTAGAACATCCCACACAAACGAATGCTCCACATGCGGGTTTCACATGCCACCAACTCCACATTCACAGGCAACTTCAGCGCCACAGCCGTTTTCAGATAGCCCTCAATGCAAAGGCTCTAGACGCAAATATTGGTGTGAGAGCTAATTCTATCAAGGAAACACTGCATGTTGGTGAAGGGCATATTGAAGAAGGATCAGCCGAGTGGTTCTTGTGGGAGAACAACTCCATTTGGCTCACTAACTTCACACACCATCAGACATCCAAGCAGCTCTCAAGGAAACTCAGTTTTCACACTCTATGCTTAGTGCCCTTTGAGTGCCTAGGACTGAAATGAACCTGGTAGAGCATCCCGACACAAACGAATGCTCCACATGCGGGTTTCACATGCCACCAACTCCACATTCACAGGCAACTTCAGTGCCACAGCCGTTTTCAGATAGCCCTCAATGCAAAGGATCTAGACGCAAATATTGGTGTGAGAGCTAATTCAATCAAGGAAACACTGCATGTTGGTGAAGGGCATATTGAAGAAGGATCAGCCGAGTGGTTCTTGTGGGAGAACAACTCCATTTGGCTCACTAACTTCACACACCATCAGGCTTCCAAGCAGCTCTCAAGGAAACTCAGTTTTCACACTCTATGCTTAGTGCCCTTTGAGTGCATTATCTAGGAATGAACCTGGTAGAGCATCCCACACAAACGAATGCTCTACATGCGGGTTTCACATGCCACCAACTCCACATTCACAGGCAACTTCAGCGCCACAGCCGTTTTCAGATAGCCCTCAATGCAAAGGCTCTAGACGCAAATATTGGTGTGAGAGCTAATTCAATCAAGGAAACACTGCATGTTGGTGAAGGGCATATTGAAGAAGGATCAGCCGACTGGTTCTTGTGGGAGAACAACTCCATTTGGCTCACTAACTTCACACACCATCAGGCATCCAAGCAGCTCTCAAGGAAACTCAGTTTTCACACTCTATGCTTAGTGCCCTTTGAGTACCTCGGACTGAAATGAAGCTTGGTCAGCATCCCACACAAACGAATGCTCCACATGCGGGTTTCACATGCCAGCAACTCCACATTCACAGGCAACTTCAGCGCCACAGCCGTTTTCAGATAGCCCTCAATGCAAAGGCTCTAGACGCAAATATTGGTGTGAGAGCTAATTCAATCAAGGAAACACTGCATGTTGGTGAAGGGCATATTGAAGAAGGATCAGAAAACTCGTTCTTGTGGGAGAACAACTCCATTTGGCTCACTAACTTCACACACCATCAGGCTTCCAAGCAGCTCTCAAGGAAACTCAGTTTTCACACTCTATGCTTAGTGCCCTTTGAGTGCATTATCTAGGCATGAACCTGGTAGAGCATCCCACACAAACGAATGCTCCACATGCGGGTTTCACATGCCACCAACTCCACATTCACAGGCAACTTCAGCGCCACAGCCATTTTCAGATAGCCCTCAATGCAAAGGCTCTAGATGCAAATATTTGTAAGAGAGCTAATTCAATCAAGGAAACACTGCATGTTGGTGAAGGGCATATTGAAGAAGGATCAGCCGAGTGGTTCTTGTGGGAGAACAACTCCATTTGGCTCACTAACTTCACACACCATCAGGCATCCAAGCAGCTCTCAAGGAAACTCAGTTTTCACACTCTATGCTTAGTGCCCTTTGAGTGCATTATCTAGGAATGAACCTGGTAGAGCATCCCACACAAACGAATGCTCCACATGCGGGTTTCACATGCCACCAACTCCACATTCACAGGCAACTTCAGCACCACAGCCGTTTTCAGATAGTCCTCAATGCAAAGGCTCTAGACGCCAATATTGGTGTGAGAGCTAATTCAATCAAGGAAACACTGCATGTTGGTGAAGGGCATATTGAAGAAGGATCAGCCGAGTGGTTCTTGTGGGAGAACAACTTCATTTCCCTCACTAACTTCACACACCATCAGGCTTCCAAGCAGCTCTCAACGAAACTCAGTTTTCACATTATATGCTTAGTGCCCTTTGAGTGCATTATCTAGGAATGAACCTGGTAGAACATCCCACACAAACGAATGCTCCACATGCGGGTTTCACATGCCACCAACTCTACATTCACAGGCAACTTCAGGGCCACAGCCGTTTTCAGATAGCCCTCAATGCAAAGGCTCTAGGCGCAAATATTGGTGTGAGAGCTAATTCAATCAAGGAAACACTGCATGTTGGTGAAGGGCATATTGAAGAAGGATCAGCCGAGTGGTTCTTGTGGGACAACAACTTCATTTCCCTCACTAACTTCACACACCATCAGGCTTCCAAGCAGCTCTCAAGGAAACTCAGTTTTCACACTCTATGCTTAGTGCCCTTTGAGTGCATTATCTAGGAATGAACCTGGTAGAACATCCCACACAAACGAATGCTCCACATGCGGGTTTCACATGCCACCAACTCCGCATTGACAGGCAACTTCAGCGCCACAGCCGTTTCAGATAGCCCTCAATGCAAAGGCTCTAGACACAAATATTGGTGTGAGAGCTAATTCAATCAAGGAAACACTGCATGTTGGTGAAGGGCATATTGAAGAAGGCTCAGCCGACTGGTTCTTGTGGGAGAACAACTCCATTTGGCTCACTAACTTCACACACCATCAGACATCCAAGCAGCTCTCAAGGAAGCTCAGTTTTCACACTCTATGCTTAGTGCCCTTTGAGTACCTAGGACTGAAATGAAGCTTGGTGAGCATCCCACACAAACGAATGCTCCACATGCGGGTTTCACATGCCACCAACTCCACATTCACAG
Organism: Ochotona princeps; assembly: GCF_030435755.1. NCBI lineage: Eukaryota > Metazoa > Chordata > Mammalia > Lagomorpha > Ochotonidae > Ochotona > Ochotona princeps. Next base: position 18,229 of record NW_026696097.1, on the reverse strand, counting down.
GCAACTTCAGCGCCACAGCCGTTTTCAGATAGCCCTCAATGCAAAGGCTCTAGACGCAAATATTGGTGTGAGAGCTAATTCAATCAAGGAAACACTGCATGTCGGTGAAGGGCATATTGAAGAAGGATCAGCCGATTGGTTCTTGTGGGAGAACAACTCCATTTGGCTCACTAACTTCACACACCATCAGGCTTCCAAGCAGCTCTCAAGGAAACTCAGTTTTCACACTCTATGCTTAGTGCCCTTTGAGTACCTAGGACTGAAATGAACCTGGTAGAGCATCCACACAAACGAAAGCTCCACATGCGGGTTTCACATGCCACCAACTCCACATTCACAGGCAACTTCAGCGCCACAGCCGTTTTCAGATAGCACTCAATGCAAAGGCTCTAGACGCAAATATTGGTGTGAGAGCTAATTCAATCAAGGAAACACTGCATGTTGGTGAAGGGCATATTGAAGAAGGATCAGCCGAGTGGTTTTTTGTGGGAGAACAACTCCATTTGGCTCACTAACTTCACACACCATCAGGCTTCCAAGCAGCTCTCAAGGAAACTCAGTTTTCACACTCTATGCTTAGTGCCCTTTGAGTGCATTATCTAGGAATGAACCTGGTAGAGCATCCCACACAAACGAATGCTCCACATGCGGTTTTCACATGCCACCAACTCCACATTCACAGGCAACTTCAGCGCCACAGCCGTTTTCAGATAGCCCTCAATGCAAAGGCTCTAGACGCAAATATTGGTGTGAGAGCTAATTCAATCAAGGAAACACTGCATGTTGGTGAAGGGCATATTGAAGAAGGATCAGCTGAGTGGTTCTTGTGGGAGAACAACTCCATTTGGCTCACTAACTTCACACACCATCAGGCTTCCAAGCAGCTCTCAAAGAAACTCAGTTTTCACACTCTATGCTTAGTGCCCTTTGAGTGCCTAGGACTGAAATGAACCTGGTAGAGCATCCCACACAAACGAATGCTCCACATGCGGGTTTCACATGCCACCAACTCCACATTCACAGGAACTTCAGCGCCACTGCCGTTTTCAGATAGCCTTCAATGCAAAGGCTCTAGACGCAAATATTGGTGTGAGAGCTAATTCAATCAAGGAAACACTGCATGTTGGTGAAGGGCATATTGAAGAAGGATCAGCCGAGTGGTTCTTGTGGGAGAACAACTCCATTTGGCTCACTAACTTCACACACCATCAGACATCCAAGCAGCTCTCAAGGAAACTCAGTTTTCACACTCTATGCTTAGTGCCCTTTGAGTACCTAGGACTGAAATGAAGCTTGGTGAGCATCCCACACAAACGAATGCTCCACATGCGGGTTTCACATGCCACCAACTCCACATTCACAGGCAACTTCAGCGCCACAGCCGTTTTCAGATAGCCCTCAATGCAAAGGCTCTAGACGCAAATATTGGTGTGAGAGCTAATTCAATCAAGGAAACTCTGCATGTCGGTGAAGGGCATATTGAAGAAGGATCAGCCGAGTGGTTCTTGTGGGAGAACAACTCCATTTGGCTCACTAACTTCACACACCATCAGGCTTCCAAGCAGCTCTCAAGGAAACTCAGTTTTCACACTCTATGCTTAGTGCCCTTTGAGTATCTAGGACTGAAATGAAGCTTTGTGAGCATCCCACACAAACGAATGCTCCACATGCGGGTTTCACATGCCACCAACTCCACATTCACAGGCAACTTCAGCGCCACAGCCGTTTTCAGATAGCCCTCAATGCAAAGGCTCTAGACGCAAATATTGGTATGAGAGCTAATTCAATCAAGGAAACACTGCATGTTGGTGAAGGGCATATTGAAGAAGGATCAGCCAAGTGGTTCTTGTGGGAGAACAACTCCATTTGGCTCACTAACTTCACACACCATCAGGCTTCCAAGCAGCTCTCAAGGAAACTCAGTTTTCACACTCTATGCTTAGTGTCCTTTGAGTGCCTAGGACTGAAATGAACCTGGTAGATCATCACAATCAAACGAATGCTCCACATGCGGGTTTCACATGCCACCAACTCCACATTCACAGGCAACTTCAGCGCCACAGCCGTTTTCAGATAGCCCTCAATGCAAAGGCTCTAGACGCAAATATTGGTGTGAGAGCTAATTCAATCAAGGAAACTCTGCATGTTGGTGAAGGGCATATTGAAGAAGGATCAGCCGAGTGGTTCTTGTGGGAGAACAACTCCATTTGGCTCACTAACTTCACACACCATCAGGCTTCCAAGCAGCTCTCAAAGAAACTCAGTTTTCACACTCTATGCTTAGTGCCCTTTGAGTGCATTATCTAGGAATGTACCTAGTAGAACATCCCACATAAACGAATGCTCCACATGCGGGTTTCACATGCCACCAACTCCACATTGACTGGCAACTTCAGCGCCACAGCTGTTTTCAGATAGCACTCAATGCAAAGGCTCTAGACGCAAATATTGGTGTGGGGGATAATTCAATCAAGGAAACACTGCATGTTGGTGAAGGGCATATTGAAGAAGGATCAGCCGAGTGGTTCTTGTGGGAGAACAACTCCATTTGGCTCACTAACTTCACACACCATCAGGCATCGAAGCAGCGCCCAAGGAAACTCAGTTTTCACACTCTATGCTTAGTGCCCTTTGAGTACCTATGACTGAAATGAACCTGGTAGATCATCACAATCAAACGAATGCTCCACATGCGGGTTTCACATGCCACCAACTCCACATTCACAGGCAACTTCAGCGCCACAGCCGTTTTCAGATAGCCCTCAATGCAAAGGCTCTAGACGCAAATATTGGTGTGAGAGCTAATTGAATCAAGGAAACACTGCATGTTGGTGAAGGGCATATTGAAGAAGGATCAGCCGAGTGGTTCTTGTGGGAGAACAACTCCATTTGGCTCACTAACTTCACACACCATCAGGCTTCCAAGCAGCTCTCAAGGAAACTCAGTTTTCACACTCTATGCTGAGTGCCCTTTGAGTGCATTATCTAGGAATGAACCTGGTAGAGCATCCCACACAAACGAATGCTCCACATGCGGGTTTCACATGCCACCAACTCCACATTCACAGGCAACTTCAGCGCCACAGCCGTTTTCAGATAGCCCTCAATGCAAAGGCTCTAGACGCAAATATTGGTGTGAGAGCTAATTCAATCAAGGAAACTCTGCATGTTGGTGAAGGGCATATTGAAGAAGGATCAGCCGAGTGGTTCTTGTGGGAGAACAACTCCATTTGGCTCACTAACTTCACACACCATCAGGCTTCCAAGCAGCTCTCAACGAAACTCAGTTTTCACACTCTATGCTTAGTGCCCTTTGAGTGCATTATCTAGGAATGTACCTAGTAGAGCATCCCACATAAACGAATGCTCCACATGCGGGTTTCACATGCCACCAACTCCACATTGACTGGCAACTTCAGCGCCACAGCTGTTTTCAGATAGCACTCAATGCAAAGGCTCTAGACGCAAATATTGGTGTGGGGGATAATTCAATCAAGGAAACACTGCATGTTGGTGAAGGGCATATTGAAGAAGGATCAGCCGAGTGGTTCTTGTGGGAGAACAACTCCATTTGGCTCACTAACTTCACACACCATCAGGCTTCCAAGCAGCTCTCAAGGAAACTCAGTTTTCACACTCTATGCTTAGTGCCCTTTGACTGCATTATCTAGGAATGAACCTGGTAGAACATCCCACACAAACGAATGCTCCACATGCGGGTTTCACATGCCACCAACTCCACATTGACAGGCAACTTCAGCGCCACAGCTGTTTTCAAATAGCCCTCAATGCAAAGGCTCTAGACTCAAATATTGGTGTGAGAGCTAATTCAATCAAGGAAACTCTGCATGTTGGTGAAGGGCATATTGAAGAAGGATCAGCCGAGTGGTTCTTGTGGGAGAACAACTCCATTTGGCTCACTAACTTCACACACCATCAGGCTTCCAAGCAGCTCTCAAGGAAACTCAGTTTTCACACTCTATGCTTGGTGCCCTTTGAGTACCTAGGACTGAAATGAAGCTTGGTGAGCATCCCACACAAACGAATGCTCCACATGCGGGTTTCACATCCACCAACTCCACATTCTCAGGCAACTTCAGCGCCACAGCCGTTTTCAGATAGCCCTCAATGCAAAGGCTCTAGACGCAAATATTGGTGTGAGAGCTAATTCAATCAAGGAAACTCTGCATGTCGGTGAAGGGCATATTGAAGAAGGATCAGCCGAGTGGTTCTTGTGGGAGAACAACTCCATTTGGCTCAATAACTTCACACACCATCAGGCTTCCAAGCAGCTCTCAAGGAAACTCAGTTTTCACACTCTATGCTTAGTGCCCTTTGAGTGCATTATCTCGGAATGAACCTGGTAGAGCATGCCACACAAACGAATGCTCCACATGCGGGTTTCACATGCCACCAACTCCACATTCACAGGCAACTTCAGCGCCACAGCCGTTTTCAGATAGCCCTCAATGCAAAGGCTGTAGACGCAAATATTGGTGTGAGAGCTAATTCAATCAAGGAAACACTGCATGTTGGTGAATGGCATATTGAAGAAGGATCAGCCGAGTGGTTCTTGTGGGAGAACAACTCCATTTGGCTCACTAACTTCACACACCATCAGACATCCAAGCAGCTCTCAAGGAAACTCAGTTTTCACACTCTATGCTTAGTGCCCTTTGAGTATCTAGGACTGAAATGAAGCTTGGTGAGCATCCCACACAAACGAATGCTCCACATGCGGGTTTCACATGCCACCAACTCCACATTCACAGGCAACTTCAGCGCCACAGCCGTTTTCAGATAGCCCTCAATGCAAAGGCTCTAGACGCAAATATTGGTGTGAGAGCTAATTCAATCAAGGAAACACTGCATGTCGGTGAAGGGCATATTGAAGAAGGATCAGCCGAGTGGTTCTTGTGGGAGAACAACTCCATTTGGCTCACTAACTTCACACACCATCAGGCTTCCAAGCAGCTCTCAAGGAAACTCAGTTTTCACACTCTATGCTGAGTGCCCTTTGAGTGCATTATCTAGGAATGAACCTGGTAGAACATTTCACACAAACGAATGCTCCACATGCGGGTTTCACATGCCACCAACTCCACATTCACAGGCAACTTCAGCGCCACAGCCGTTTTCAGATAGCCCTCAATGCAAAGGCTCTAGACGCAAATATTGGTGTGAGAGCTAATTCAATCAAGGAAACACTGCATGTTGGTGAAGGGCATATTGAAGAAGGATCAGCCGAGTGGTTCTTGTGGGAGAACAACTCCATTTGGCTCACTAACTTCACACACCATCAGGCTTCCAAGCAGCTCTCAAGGAAACTCAGTTTTCACACTCTATGCTTAGTGCCCTTTGAGTGCATTATCTAGGAATGAACCTGGTAGAGCATCCCACACAAACGAATGCTCCACATGCGGGTTTCACATGCCACCAACTCCACATTCACAGGCAACTTCAGCGCCACAGCCGTTTTCAGATAGCCCTCAATGCAAAGGCTGTAGACGCAAATATTGGTGTGAGAGCTAATTCAATCAAGGAAACACTGCATGTTGGTGAATGGCATATTGAAGAAGGATCAGCCGAGTGGTTCTTGTGGGAGAACAACTCCATTTGGCTCACTAACTTCACACACCATCAGACATCCAAGCAGCTCTCAAGGAAACCCAGTTTTCACACTCTATGCTTAGTGCCCTTTGAGTATCTAGGACTGAAATGAAGCTTGGTGAGCATCCCACACAAACGAATGCTCCACATGCGGGTTTCACATGCCACCAACTCCACATTCACAGGCAACTTCAGCGCCACAGCCGTTTTCAGATAGCCCTCAATGCAAAGGCTCTAGACGCAAATATTGGTGTGAGAGCTAATTCAATCAAGGAAACACTGCATGTTGGTGAAGGGCATATTGAAGAAGGATCAGCCGAGTGGTTCTTGTGGGAGAACAACTCCATTTGGCTCACTAACTTCACACACCATCAGGCTTCCAAGCAGCTCTCAAGGAAACTCAGTTTTCACACTCTATGCTTAGTGCCCTTTGAGTGCCTAGGACTGAAATGAAGCTTGGTGAGCATCCCACACAAACGAATGCTCCACATGCGGGTTTCACATGCCACCAACTCCACATTCACAGGCAACTTCAGCGCCACAGCCGTTTTCAGATAGCCCTCAATGCAAAGGCTCTAGACGCAAATATTGGTGTGAGAGCTAATTCAATCAAGGAAACACTGCATGTTGGTGAAGGGCATATTGAAGAAGGATCAGCCGAGTGGTTCTTGTGGGAGAACAACTCCATTTGGCTCACTAACTTCACACACCATCAGGCTTCCAAGCAGCTCTCAAGGAAACTCAGTTTTCACACTCTATGCTGAGTGCCCTTTGAGTGCATTATCTAGGAATGAACCTGGTAGAGCATCCCACACAAACGAATGCTCCACATGCGGGTTTCACATGCCACCAACTCCACATTCACAGGCAACTTCAGCGCCACAGCCGTTTTCAGATAGCCCTCAATGCAAAGGCTCTAGACGCAAATATTGGTGTGAGAGCTAATTCAATCAAGGAAACTCTGCATGTTGGTGAAGGGCATATTGAAGAAGGATCAGCCGAGTGGTTCTTGTGGGAGAACAACTCCATTTGGCTCACTAACTTCACACACCATCAGGCTTCCAAGCAGCTCTCAACGAAACTCAGTTTTCACACTCTATGCTTAGTGCCCTTTGAGTGCATTATCTAGGAATGTACCTAGTAGAACATCCCACATAAACGAATGCTCCACATGCGGGTTTCACATGCCACCAACTCCACATTGACTGGCAACTTCAGCGCCACAGCTGTTTTCAGATAGCACTCAATGCAAAGGCTCTAGACGCAAATATTGGTGTGGGGGATAATTCAATCAAGGAAACACTGCATGTTGGTGAAGGGCATATTGAAGAAGGATCAGCCGAGTGGTTCTTGTGGGAGAACAACTCCATTTGGCTCACTAACTTCACACACCATCAGGCTTCCAAGCAGCTCTCAAGGAAACTCAGTTTTCACACTCTATGCTTAGTGCCCTTTGACTGCATTATCTAGGAATGAACCTGGTAGAACATCCCACACAAACGAATGCTCCACATGCGGGTTTCACATGCCACCAACTCCACATTGACAGGCAACTTCAGCGCCACAGCTGTTTTCAAATAGCCCTCAATGCAAAGGCTCTAGACTCAAATATTGGTGTGAGAGCTAATTCAATCAAGGAAACTCTGCATGTTGGTGAAGGGCATATTGAAGAAGGATCAGCCGAGTGGTTCTTGTGGGAGAACAACTCCATTTGGCTCACTAACTTCACACACCATCAGGCTTCCAAGCAGCTCTCAAGGAAACTCAGTTTTCACACTCTATGCTTGGTGCCCTTTGAGTACCTAGGACTGAAATGAAGCTTGGTGAGCATCCCACACAAACGAATGCTCCACATGCGGGTTTCACATCCACCAACTCCACATTCTCAGGCAACTTCAGCGCCACAGCCGTTTTCAGATAGCCCTCAATGCAAAGGCTCTAGACGCAAATATTGGTGTGAGAGCTAATTCAATCAAGGAAACTCTGCATGTTGGTGAAGGGCATATTGAAGAAGGATCAGCCGAGTGGTTCTTGTGGGAGAACAACTCCATTTGGCTCAATAACTTCACACACCATCAGGCTTCCAAGCAGCTCTCAAGGAAACTCAGTTTTCACACTCTATGCTTAGTGCCCTTTGAGTGCATTATCTCGGAATGAACCTGGTAGAGCATGCCACACAAACGAATGCTCCACATGCGGGTTTCACATGCCACCAACTCCACATTCACAGGCAACTTCAGCGCCACAGCCGTTTTCAGATAGCCCTCAATGCAAAGGCTGTAGACGCAAATATTGGTGTGAGAGCTAATTCAATCAAGGAAACACTGCATGTTGGTGAATGGCATATTGAAGAAGGATCAGCCGAGTGGTTCTTGTGGGAGAACAACTCCATTTGGCTCACTAACTTCACACACCATCAGACATCCAAGCAGCTCTCAAGGAAACTCAGTTTTCACACTCTATGCTTAGTGCCCTTTGAGTATCTAGGACTGAAATGAAGCTTGGTGAGCATCCCACACAAACGAATGCTCCACATGCGGGTTTCACATGCCACCAACTCCACATTCACAGGCAACTTCAGCGCCACAGCCGTTTTCAGATAGCCCTCAATGCAAAGGCTCTAGACGCAAATATTGGTGTGAGAGCTAATTCAATCAAGGAAACACTGCATGTCGGTGAAGGGCATATTGAAGAAGGATCAGCCGAGTGGTTCTTGTGGGAGAACAACTCCATTTGGCTCACTAACTTCACACACCATCAGGCTTCCAAGCAGCTCTCAAGGAAACTCAGTTTTCACACTCTATGCTGAGTGCCCTTTGAGTGCATTATCTAGGAATGAACCTGGTAGAACATTTCACACAAACGAATGCTCCACATGCGGGTTTCACATGCCACCAACTCCACATTCACAGGCAACTTCAGCGCCACAGCCGTTTTCAGATAGCCCTCAATGCAAAGGCTCTAGACGCAAATATTGGTGTGAGAGCTAATTGAATCAAGGAAACACTGCATGTTGGTGAAGGGCATATTGAAGAAGGATCAGCCGAGTGGTTCTTGTGGGAGAACAACTCCATTTGGCTCACTAACTTCACACACCATCAGGCTTCCAAGCAGCTCTCAAGGAAACTCAGTTTTCACACTCTATGCTTAGTGCCCTTTGAGTGCATTATCTAGGAATGAACCTGGTAGAGCATCCCACACAAACGAATGCTCCACATGCGGGTTTCACATGCCACCAACTCCACATTCACAGGCAACTTCAGCGCCACAGCCGTTTTCAGATAGCCCTCAATGCAAAGGCTGTAGACGCAAATATTGGTGTGAGAGCTAATTCAATCAAGGAAACACTGCATGTTGGTGAATGGCATATTGAAGAAGGATCAGCCGAGTGGTTCTTGTGGGAGAACAACTCCATTTGGCTCACTAACTTCACACACCATCAGACATCCAAGCAGCTCTCAAGGAAACTCAGTTTTCACACTCTATGCTTAGTGCCCTTTGAGTATCTAGGACTGAAATGAAGCTTGGTGAGCATCCCACACAAACGAATGCTCCACATGCGGGTTTCACATGCCACCAACTCCACATTCACAGGCAACTTCAGCGCCACAGCCGTTTTCAGATAGCCCTCAATGCAAAGGCTCTAGACGCAAATATTGGTGTGAGAGCTAATTCAATCAAGGAAACACTGCATGTCGGTGAAGGGCATATTGAAGAAGGATCAGCCGAGTGGTTCTTGTGGGAGAACAACTCCATTTGGCTCACTAACTTCACACACCATCAGGCTTCCAAGCAGCTCTCAAGGAAACTCAGTTTTCACACTCTATGCTTAGTGCCCTTTGAGTGCATTATCTAGGAATGAACCTGGTAGAGCATCCCACACAAACGAATGCTCCACATGCGGGTTTCACGTGCCACCAACTCCACATTCACAGGCAACTTCAGCGCCACAGCCGTTTTCAGATAGCCCTCAATGCAAAGGCTCTAGCCACAAATATTGGTATGAGAGCTAATTCAATCAAGGAAACACTGCATGTTGGTGAAGGGCATATTTAAGAAGGATCAGCCAAGTGGTTCTTGTGGGAGAACAACTCCATTTGGCTCACTAACTTCACACACCATCAGGCTTCCAAGCAGCTCTCAAGGAAACTCAGTTTTCATACTCTATGCTTAGTGCCCTTTGAGTGCCTAGGACTGAAATGAACCTGGTAGATCATCACAATCAAACGAATGCTCCACATGCGGGTTTCACATGCCACCAACTCCACATTCACAGGCAACTTCAGCGCCACAGCCGTTTTCAGATAGCCCTCAATGCAAAGGCTCTAGACGCAAATATTGGTGTGAGAGCTAATTCAATCAAGGAAACACTGCATGTTGGTGAAGGGCATATTGAAGAAGGATCAGCCGAGTGGTTCTTGTGGGAGAACAACTCCATTTGGCTCACTAACTTCACACACCATCAGGCTTCCAAGCAGCTCTCAAGGAAACTCAGTTTTCACACTCTATGCTGAGTGCCCTTTGAGTGCATTATCTAGGAATGAACCTGGTAGAACATCCCACACAAACGAATGCTCCACATGCGGGTTTCACATGCCACCAACTCCACATTCACAGGCAACTTCAGCGCCACAGCCGTTTTCAGATAGCCCTCAATGCAAAGGCTCTAGACGCAAATATTGGTGTGAGAGCTAATTCAATCAAGGAAACACTGCATGTTGGTGAAGGGCATATTGAAGAAGGATCAGCCGAGTGGTTCTTGTGGGAGAACAACTCCATTTGGCTCACAACTTCACACACCATCAGGCTTCCAAGCAGCTCTCAAGGAAACTCAGTTTTCACACTCTATGCTTAGTGCCCTTTGAGTGCATTATCTAGGAATGAACCTGGTAGAGCATCCCACACAAACGAATGCTCCACATGCGGGTTTCACATGCCACCAACTCCACATTCACAGGCAACTTCAGCGCCACAGCCGTTTTCAGATAGCCCTCAATGCAAAGGCTCTGGACGCAAATATTGGTGTGAGAGCTAATTCAGTCAAGGAAACACTGCATGTTGGTGAATGGCATATTGAAGAAGGATCAGCCGATTGGTTCTTGTGGGAGAACAACTCCATTTGGCTCACTAACTTCACACACCATCAGGCTTCCAAGCAGCTCTCAAGGAAACTCAGTTTTCACACTCTATGCTTAGTGCCCTTTGAGTGCCTAGGACTGAAATGAACCTGGTAGATCATCACAATCAAACGAATGCTCCACATGCGGGTTTCACATGCCACCAACTCCACATTCACAGGCAACTTCAGCGCCACAGCCGTTTTCAGATAGCCCTCAATGCAAAGGCTCTAGACGCAAATATTGGTGTGAGAGCTAATTCAATCAAGGAAACACTGCATGTTGGTGAAGGGCATATTGAAGAAGGATCAGCCGAGTGGTTCTTGTGGGAGAACAAGTCCATTTGGCTCACTAACTTCACACACCATCAGGCTTCCAAGCAGCTCTCAAGGAAACTCAGTTTTCACACTCTATGCTGAGTGCCCTTTGAGTGCATTATCTAGGAATGAACCTGGTAGAACATCCCACACAAACGAATGCTCCACATGCGGGTTTCACATGCCACCAACTCCACATTCACAGGCAACTTCAGCGCCACAGCCGTTTTCAGATAGCCCTCAATGCAAAGGCTCTAGACGCAAATATTGGTGTGAGAGCTAATTCAATCAAGGAAACACTGCATGTTGGTGAAGGGCATATTGAAGAAGGATCAGCCGAGTGGTTCTTGTGGGAGAACAACTCCATTTGGCTCACTAACTTCACACACCATCAGGCTTCCAAGCAGCTCTCAAGGAAACTCAGTTTTCACACTCTATGCTTAGTGCCCTTTGAGTGCATTATCTAGGAATGAACCTGGTAGAGCATCCCACACAAACGAATGCTCCACATGCGGGGTTTCACATGCCACCAACTCCACATTCACAGGCAACTTCAGCGCCACAGCCGTTTTCAGATAGCCCTCAATGCAAAGGCTCTAGACGCAAATATTGGTGTGAGAGCTAATTCAATCAAGGAAACTCTGCATGTTGGTGAAGGGCATATTGAAGAAGGATCAGACGAGTGGTTCTTGTGGAAGAACAACTCCATTTGGCTCACTAACTTCACACACCATCAGGCTTCCTAGCAGCTCTCAAGGAAACTCAGTTTTCACACTCTATGCTTAGTGCCCTTTGAGTGCATTATCTAGGAATGTACCTAGTAGAACATCCCACACAAACGAATGCTCCACATGCGGGTTTCACATGCCACCAACTCCCCATTGAGTGGCAACTTCAGCGCCACAGCTGTTTTCAGATAGCCCTCAATGCAAAGGCTCTAGACGCAAATATTTGTGTGGTTGATAATTCAATCAAGGAAACACTGCATGTTGGTGAAGGGCATATTGAAGAAGGATCAGCCGAGTGGTTCTTGTGGGAGAACAACTCCATTTGGCTCACTAACTTCACACACCATCAGGCTTCCAAGCAGCTCTCAAGGAAACTCAGTTTTCACACTCTATGCTTAGTGCCCTTTGACTGCATTATCTAGGAATGAACCTGGTAGAACATCCCACACAAACGAATGCTCCACATGCGGGTTTCACATGCCACCAACTCCACATTGACAGGCAACTTCAGCGCCACAGCTGTTTTCAAATAGCCCTCAATGCAAAAGCTCTAGACGCAAATATTGGTGTGAGAGCTAATTCAATCAAGGAAACTCTGCATGTTGGTGAAGGGCATATTGAAGAAGGATCAGCCGAGTGGTTCTTGTGGGAGAACAACTCCATTTGGACTCACTAACTTCACACACCATCAGACATCCAAGCAGCTCTCAAGGAAACTCAGTTTTCACACTCTATGCTTGGTGCCCTTTGAGTACCTAGGAACTGAAATGAAGCTTGGTGAGCATCCCACACAAACGAATCCTCCACATGCGGGTTTCACATGCCACCAACTCCACATTCAGAGGCAACTTCAGCGCCACAGCCGTTTTCAGATAGCCCTCAATGCAAAGGCTCTAGACGCAAATATTTGTGTGGTTGATAATTCAATCAAGGAAACACTGCATGTTGGTGAAGGGCATATTGAAGAAGGATCAGCCGAGTGGTTCTTGTGGAAGAGAACAACTCCATTTGGCTCACTAACTTCACACACCATCAGGCTTCCAAGCAGCTCTCAAGGAAACTCAGTTTTCACACTCTATGCTTAGTGCCCTTTGAGTGCATTATCTAGGAATAAACCTGGTAGAGCATCCCACACAAACGAAATGCTCCACATGCGGGTTTTCACATGCCACCAACTCCACATTCACAGGCAACTTCAGCGCCACAGCCGTTTTCAGATAGCCCTCAATGCAAAGGCTCTAGCCACAAATATTGGTATGAGAGCTAATTCAATCAAGGAAACACTGGCCATGTTGGTGAAGGGCATATTGAAGAAGGATCAGCCGATTGGTTCTTGTGGGAGAACAACTCCATTTTGGCTCACTAACTTCACACACCATCAGGCTTCCAAGCAGCTCTCAAGGAAACTCAGTTTTCACACTCTATGCTTAGTGCCCTTTGAGTGCCTAGGACTGAAATGAACCTGGCAGATCATCACAATCAAACGAATGCTCCACATGCGGGTTTCACATGCCACCAACTCCACATTCACAGGCAACTTCAGCGCCACAGCCGTTTTCAGATAGCCCTCAATGCAAAGGCTCTAGACGCAAATATTGGTGTGAGAGCTAATTCAATCAAGGAAACACTGCATGTTGGTGAAGGGCATATTGAAGAAGGATCAGCCGAGTGGTTCTTGTGGGAGAACAACTCCATTTGGCTCACTAACTTCACACACCACCAGGCTTCCAAGCAGCTCTCAAGGAAACTCAGTTTTCACACTCTATGCTGAGTGCCCTATTGAGTGCATTATCTAGGAATGAACCTGGTAGAACATCCCACACAAACGAATGCTCCACATGCGGGTTTCACATGCCACCAACTCCACATTCACAGGCAACTTCAGCGCCACAGCCGTTTTCAGATAGCCCTCAATGCAAAGGCTCTAGACGCAAATATTGGTGTGAGAGCTAATTCAATCAAGGAAACACTGCATGTTGGTGAAGGGCATATTGAAGAAGGATCAGCCGAGTGGTTCTTGTGGGAGAACAACTCCATTTGGCTCACTAACTTCACACACCATCAGGCTTCCAAGCAGCTCTCAAGGAAACTCAGTTTTCACACTCTATGCTTAGTGCCCTTTGAGTGCATTATCTAGGAATGAACCTGGTAGAGCATCCCACACAAACGAATGCTCCACATGCGGGTTTCACATGCCACCAACTCCACATTGACTGGCAACTTCAGCGCCACCAGCTGTTTTCAGATAGCCCTCAATGCAAAGGCTCTAGACGCAAATAATTGTGTGTGGGGGATAATTCAATCAAGGAAACACTGCATGTTGGTGAAGGGCATATTGAAGAAGGATCAGCCGAGTGGTTCTTGTGGGAGAACAACTCCATTTGGCTCACTAACTTCACACACCATCAGGCTTCCAAGCAGCTCTCAAGGAAACTCAGTTTTCACACTCTATGCTTAGTGCCCTTTGAGTGCATTATCTAGGAATGAACCTGGTAGAACATCCCACACAAACGAATGCTCCACATGCGGGTTTCACATGCACACCAACTCCACATTGACAGGCAACTTCAGCGCCACAGCCGTTTTCAAATAGCCCTCAATGCAAAGGCTCTAGACGCAAATATTGGTGTGAGAGCTAATTCAATCAAGGAAACTCTGCATGTTGGTGAAGGGCATATTGAAGAAGGATCAGTCCGAGTGGTTCTTGTGGGAGAACAACTCCATTTGGCTCACTAACTTCACACACCATCAGACATCCAAGCAGCTCTCAAGGAAACTCAGTTTTCACACTCTATGCTTGGTGCCCTTTGAGTACCTAGGACTGAAATGAAGCTTGGTGAGCATCCCACACAAAACGAATCCTCCACATGCGGGTTTTCACATGCCACCAACTCCACATTCATAGGCAACTTCAGCGCCACAGCCGTTTTCAGATAGCCCTCAATGCAAAGGCTCTAGACGCAAATATTGGTGTGAGAGCTAATTCAATCAAGGAAACTCTGCATGTCGGTGAAGGGCATATTGAAGAAGGATCAGCCGAGTGGTTCTTGTGGAGAACAACTCCATTTGGCTCAATAACTTCACACACCATCAGGCTTCCAAGCAGCTCTCAAGGAAACTCAGTTTTCACACTCTATGCTTAGTGCCCTTTGAGTGCATTATCTAGGAATGAACCTGGTAGAGCATCCCACACAAACGAATGCTCCACATGCGGGGTTTCCACATGCCACCAACTCCACATTCACAGGCAACTTCAGCGCCACAGCCGTTTTCAGATAGCCCTCAATGCAAAGGCTCTGGACGCAAATATTGGTGTGAGAGCTAATTCAATCAAGGAAACACTGCATGTTGGTGAAGGGCATATTGAAGAAGGATCAGCCGAGTGGTTCTTGTGGGAGAACAACTCCATTTGGCTCACTAACTTCACACACCATCAGGCTTCCAAGCAGCTCTCAAGGAAACTCAGTTTTCACACTCTATGCTTAGTGCCCTTTGAGTGCATTATCTAGGAATGAACCTGGTAGAGCATCCCACACAAACGAATGCTCCACATGCGGGTTTCACATGCCACCAACTCCACATTGTGACAGGCAACTTCAGCGCCACAGCCGTTTTCAGATAGCCCTCAATGCAAAGACTCTAGCCGCAAATATTGGTATGAGAGCTAATTCAATCAAGGAAACAACTGCATGTTGGTGAAGGGCATATTGAAGAAGGATCAGCCAAGTGGTTCTTGTGGGACAACAACTCCATTTGGCTCACTAACTTCACACACCCATCAGGCTTCCAAGCAGCTCTCAAGGAAACTCAGTTTTCACACTCTATGCTTAGTGCCCTTTGAGTGCCTAGGACTGAAATGAACCTGGTAGATCATCACAATCAAACGAATGCTCCACATGCGGGTTTCACATGCCACCAACTCCACATTCACAGGCAACTTCAGCGCCACAGCCGTTTTCAGATAGCCCTCAATGCAAAGGCTCTAGACGCAAATATTGGTGTGAGAGCTAATTCAACCAAGGAAACACTGCATGTTGGTGAAGGGCATATTGAAGAAGGATCAGCCGAGTGTTCTTGTGGGAGAACAACTCCATTTGGCTCACTAACTTCACACACCATCAGGCTTCCAAGCAGCTCTCAAGGAAACTCAGTTTTCACACTCTATGCTGAGTGCCCTTTGAGTGCATTATCTAGGAATGAACCTGGTAGAACATCCCCACACAAACGAATGCTCCACATGCGGGTTTCACATGCCACCAACTCCACATTCACAGGCAACTTCAGCGCCACAGCCGTTTTCAGATAGCCCTCAATGCAAAGGCTCTAGACGCAAATATTGGTGTGAGAGCTAATTCAATCAAGAGGAAACACTGCATGTTGGTGAAGGGCATATTGAAGAAGGATCAGCCGAGTGGTTCTTGTGGGAGAACAACTCCATTTGGCTCAATAACTTCACACACCATCAGGCTTCCAAGCAGCTCTCAAGGAAACTCAGTTTTCACACTCTATGCTGAAGTGCCCTTTGAGTGCATTATCTAGGAATGAACCTGGTAGATCATCCCACACAAACGAATGCTCCACATGCGGGTTTCACATGGCACCAACTCCACATTCACAGGCAACTTCAGCGCACACAGCCGTTTTCAGATAGCCCTCAATGCAAAGGCTCTAGACGCAAATATTGGTGTGAGAGCTAATTCAATCAAGGAAACACTGCATGTTGGTGAAGGGCATATTGAAGAAGGATCAGCCGAGTGGTTCTTGTGGAAGAACAACTCCATTTGGCTCACTAACTTCACACACCATCCGGCTTCCTAGCAGCTCTCAAGGAAACTCAGTTTTCACACTCTATGCTTAGTGCCCTTTGAGTGCATTATCTAGGAATGAATCTAGTAGAACATCCCACACAAACGAATGCTCCACATGCGGGTTTCACATGCCACCAACTCCCCATTGACTGGCAACTTCAGCGCCACAGCTGTTTTCAGATAGCCCTCAATGCAAAGGCTCTAGACGCAAATATTTGTGTGGTTGATAATTCAATCAAGGAAACACTGCATGTTGGTGAAGGGCATATTGAAGAAGGATCAGCCGAGTGGTTCTTGTGGGAGAACAACTCCATTTGGCTCACTAACTTCACACACCATCAGGCTTCCAAGCAGCTCTCAAGGAAACTCAGTTTTCACACTCTATGCTTAGTGCCCTTTGAGTGCATTATCTAGGAATGAACCTGGTAGAGCATCCCACACAAACGAATGCTCCACATGCGGGTTTCACATGCCACCAACTCCACATTCACAGGCAACTTCAGCGCCACAGCCGTTTTCAGATAGCCCTCAATGCAAAGGCTCTAGACGCAAATATTGGTGTGAGAGCTAATTCAATCAAGGAAACTCTGCATGTTGGTGAAGGGCATATTGAAGAAGGATCAGACGAGTGGTTCTTGTGGGAGAACAACTCCACTTGGCTCACTAACTTCACACACCATCAGGCTTCCAAGCAGCTCTCAAGGAAACTCAGTTTTCACACTCTATGCTGAGTGCCCTTTGAGTGCATTATCTAGGAATGTACCTAGTAGAACATCCCACATAAACGAATGCTCCACATGCGGGTTTCACATGCCACCAACTCCACATTGACTGGCAACTTCAGCGCCACAGCTGTTTTCAGATAGCACTCAATGCAAAGTCTCTAGACGCAAATATTGGTGTGAGAGCTAATTCAATCAAGGAAACACTGCATGTTGGTGAAGGGCATATTGAAGAAGGATCAGCCGAGTGGTTCTTGTGGGAGAACAACTCCATTTGGCTCACTAACTTCACACACCATCAGGCTTCCAAGCAGCTCTCAAGGAAACTCAGTTTTCACACTCTATGCTTAGTGCCCTTTGAGTGCCTAGGACTGAAATGAACCTGGTAGAGCATCCCACACAAACGAATGCTCCACATGCGGGTTTCACATGCCACCAACTCCACATCCACAGGCAACTTCAGCGCCACAGCCGTTTTCAGATAGCCCTCAATGCAAAGGCTCTAGACGCAAATATTGGTGTGAGAGCTAATTCAATCAAGGAAACACTGCATGTTGGTGAAGGGCATATTGAAGAAGGATCAGCCGAGTGGTTCTTGTGGGAGAACAACTCCATTTGGCTCACTAACTTCACTCACCATCAGGCTTCCAAGCAGCTCTCAAGGAAACTCAGTTTTCACACTCTATGCTGAGTGCCCTTTGAGTGCATTATCTGGGAATGAACCTGGTAGAGCATCCCACACAAACGAATGCTCCACATGCGGGTTTCACATGCCACCAACTCCACATTCACAGGCAACTTCAGCGCCACAGCCGTTTTCAGATAGCACTCAATGCAAAGGCTCTAGACGCAAATATTGGTGTGAGAGCTAATTCAATCAAGGAAACACTGCATGTTGGTGAAGGGCATATTGAAGAAGGATCAGCC
>NW_026696096.1:0-75116 GCF_030435755.1 Ochotona princeps | reverse complement strand
TAAGGGCACTAAGCATAGAGTGTGAAAACTGAGTTTCCTTGAGAGCTGCTTGGAAGCCTGATGGTGTGTGAAGTTAGTGAGCCAAATGGAGTTGTTCTCCCACAAGAACCACTCGGCTGATCCTTCTTCAATATGCCCTTCACCAACATGCAGTGTTTCCTTGATTGAATTAGCTCTCACACCAATATTTGCGTCTAGAGCCTTTGCATTGAGGGCTATCTGAAAACAGCTGTCGCGCTGAAGTTGCCTGAGAATGTGGAGTTGGTGGCATGTGAAACCCGCATGTGGAGCATTCGTTTGTGTGGGATGCTAACCAACTTTCTTTTCAGTCCTAGGTACTCAAAAGGCACTAAGCATAGAGTGTGAAAACTGAGTTTCCTTGAGAGCTG
Source organism: Ochotona princeps (assembly GCF_030435755.1). Taxonomy (NCBI): domain Eukaryota; kingdom Metazoa; phylum Chordata; class Mammalia; order Lagomorpha; family Ochotonidae; genus Ochotona; species Ochotona princeps. Next base: position 74,727 of record NW_026696096.1, on the reverse strand, counting down.
CTTGGAAGCCTGATGGTGTGTGAAGTTAGTGAGCCAAATGGAGTTGTTCTCCACAAGAACCACTCGGCTGATCCTTCTTCAATATGCCCTTCACCAACATGCAGTGTTTCCTTGATTGAATTAGCTCTCACACCAATATTTGCGTCTAGAGCCTTTGCATTGAGGGCTATCTGAAAACGGCTGTGGCGCTGAAGTTGCCTGAGAATGTGGAGTTGGTGGCATGTGAAACCCGCATGTGGAGCATTCGTTTGTGTGGGATGCTCTACCAGGTTCATTCCTAGATAATGCACTCAAAGGGCACTAAGCATAGAGTGTGAAAACTGAGTTTCCTTGAGAGCTGCTTGGAAGCCTGATGGTGTGTGAAGTTAGTGAGCCAAATGGAGTTGTTCTCCCACAAGAACCACTCGGCTGATCCTTCTTCAATATGCCCTTCACCAACATGCAGTGTTTCCTTGATTGAATTAGCTCTCACACCAATATTTGCGTCTAGAGCCTTTGCATTGTGGGCTATTTGAAAACGGCTGTGGCGCTGAAGTTGCCTGAGAATGTGGAGTTGGTGGCATGTGAAACCCGCATGTGGAGCATTCGTTTGTGTGGGATGCTCTACCAGGTTCATTCCTAGATAATGCACTCAAAGGGCACTAAGTCTAGAGCGTGAAAACTGAGTTTCCTTGAGAGCTGCTTGGAAGCCTGATGGTGTGTGAAGTTAGTGAGCCAAATGGAGTTGTTCTCCCACAAGAATCACTCGGCTGATCCTTCTTCAATATGCCCTTCACCAACATGCAGTGTTTCCTTGATTGAATTAGCTCTCACACCAATATTTGCGTCTAGAGCCTTTGCATTGTGGGCTATCTGAAAACGGCTGTGGCGCTGAAGTTGCCTGAGAATGTGGAGTTGGTGGCATGTGAAACCCGCATGTGGAGCATTCGTTTGTGTGGGATGCTCTACCAGGTTCATTCCTAGATAATGCACTCAAAGGGCACTAAGCATAGAGTGTGAAAACTGAGTTTCCTTGAGAGCTGCTTGGAAGCCTGATGGTGTGTGAAGTTAGTGAGCCAAATGGAGTTGTTCTCCCACAAGAACCACTTGGCTGATCCTTCTTCAATATGCCCTTCACCAACATGCAGTGTTTCCTTGATTGAATTAGCTCACACACAAGTATTTGCGTCTAGAGCGTTTGCATTGAGGGCTATCTGAAAATGGCTGTGGCGCTGAAGTTGCCTGTCAATGTGGAGTTGGTGGCATGTGAAACCCGCATGTGGAGCATTCGTTTGTGTGGATGCTCACCAACCTTCATTTCAGTCCTAAGTACTCAAAAGGCGCTAAGCATAGAGTGTGAAAACTGAGTTTCCTTGAGAGCTGCTGGAAGCCTGATGGTGTGTGAAGTTAGTGAGCCAAATGGAGTTGTTCTCCCACAAGAACCACTCGGCTGATCCTTCTTCAATATGCCCTTCACCAACATGCAGTGTTTCCTTGATTGAATTAGCTCTCATACCAATATTTGTGTCTAGAGCCTTTGCATTGAGGGCTATCTGAAAACGGCTGTGGCGCTGAAGTTGCCTGAGAATGTGGAGTTGGTGGCATGTGAAACCCGCATGTGGAGCATTCGTTTGTGTGGGATGCTCTATCAGGTTCATTCCTAGATAATGCACTCAAAGGGCACTAAGCATAGAGTGTGAAAACTGAGTTTCCTTGAGAGCTGCTTGGAAGCCTGATGGTGTGTGAAGTTAGTGAGCCAAATGGAGTTGTTCTCCCACAAGAACCACTCAGCTGATCTTCTTCAATATGCTCTTCACCAACATGCAGTGTTTCCTTGATTGAATTAGCTCTCACACCAATATTTGCGTCTAGAGCCTTTGCATTGAGGGCTATCTGAAAACGGCTGTGGCGCTGAAGTTGCCTGTGAATGTGGAGTTGGTGGCATGTGAAACCCGCATGTGGAGCATTCGTTTGTGTGGGATGCTCTACCAGGTTCATTCCTAGATAATGCACTCAAAGGGCACTAAGCCTAGAGTTGAAAACTGAGTTTCCTTGAGAGCTGCTTGGAAGCCTGATGGTGTGTGAAGTTAGTGAGCCAAATGGAGTTGTTCTCCCACAAGAACCACTCGGCTGATCCTTCTACATTATGCCCTTCACCAACATGCAGTGTTTCCTTGATTGAATTAGCTCTCACACCAGTATTTGCGTCTAGAGCCTTTGCATTGAGGGCTATCTGAAAACGGCTGTGGCGCTGAAGTTGCCTGTGAATGTGGAGTTGGTGGCATGTGAAACCCGCATGTGGAGCATTCGTTTGTGTGGGATGCTCTACCAGGTTCATTCCTAGATAATGCACTCAAAGGGCACTAAGCATAGAGTGTGAAAACTGAGTTTCCTTGAGAGCTGCTTGGAAGCCTGATGGTGTGTGAAGTTAGTGAGCCAAATGGAGTTGTTCTCCCACAAGAACCACTCGGCTGATCCTTCTTCAATATGCCCTTCACCAACATGCAGTGTTTCCTTGATTGAATTAGCTCTCACACCAATATTTGCGTCTAGAGCCTTTGCATTGAGGGCTATCTGAAAACGGCTGTGGCGCTGAAGTTGCCTGTCAATGTGGAGTTGGTGGCATGTGAAACCCGCATGTGGAGCATTCGTTTGTGTGGATGCTCACCAACCTTCATTTCAGTCCTAAGTACTCAAAAGGCACTAAGCATAGAGTGTGAAAACTGAGTTTCCTTGAGAGCTGCTTGGAAGCCTGATGGTGTGTGAAGTTAGTGAGCCAAATGGAGTTGTTCTCCCACAAGAACCACTCGGCTGATCCTTCTTCAATATGCCCTTCACCAACACGCAGTGTTTCCTTGATTGAATTAGCTCTCACACCAATATTTGCGTCTAGAGCCTTTGCATTGTGGGCTATCTGAAAACGGCTGTGGCGCTGAAGTTGCCTGAGAATGTGGAGTTGGTGGCATGTGAAACCCGCATGTGGAGCATTCGTTTGTGTGGGATGCTCTACCAGGTTCATTCCTAGATAATGCACTCAAAGGGCACTAAGCATAGAGTGTGAAAACTGAGTTTCCTTGAGAGCTGCTTGGAAGCCTGATGGTGTGTGAAGTTAGTGAGCCAAATGGAGTTGTTCTCCCACAAGAACCACTCGGCTGATCCTTCTTCAATATGCCCTTCACCAACATGCAGTGTTTCCTTGATTGAATTAGCTCTCACACCAATATTTGCGTCTAGAGCCTTTGCATTGAGGGCTATCTGAAAACGGCTGTCGCGCTGAAGTTGCCTGAGAATGTGGAGTGGTGGCATGTGAAACCCGCATGTGGAGCATTCGTTTGTGTGGGATGCTCACCAAGCTTCATTTCAGTCCTAGGTACTCAAAAGGCACTAAGCATAGAGTGTGAAAACTGAGTTTCCTTGAGAGCTGCTTCGAAGCCTGATTGTGTGTGAAGTTAGTGAGCCAAATGGAGTTGTTCTCCCACAAGAACCACTCGGCTGATCCTTCTTCAATATGCCCTTCACCAACATGCAGTGTTTCCTTGATTGAATTAGCTCTCACACCAGTATTTGCGTCTAGAGCCCCTGCATTGAGGGCTATCTGAAAACGGCTGTGGCGCTGAAGTTGCCTGAGAATGTGGAGTTGGTGGCATGTGAAACCCGCATGTGGAGCATTCGTTTGTGTGGGATGCTCTACCAGGTTCATTCCTAGATAATGCACTCAAAGGGCACTAAGCATAGAGTGTGAAAACTGAGTTTCCTTGAGAGCTGCTTGGAAGCCTGATGGTGTGTGAAGTTAGTGAGCCAAATGGAGTTGTTCTCCCACAAGAACCACTCGGCTGATCATTCTTCAATATGCCCTTCACCAACATGCAGTGTTTCCTTGATTGAATTAGCTCTCACACCAATATTTGCGTCTAGAGCCTTTGCATTGAGGGCTATCTGAAAACGGCTGTGGCGCTGAAGTTGCCTGAGAATGTGGAGTTGGTGGCATGTGAAACCCGCATGTGGAGCATTCGTTTGTGTGGGATGCTCTACCAGGTTCATTCCTAGATAATGCACTCAAAGGGCACTAAGCATAGAGTGTGAAAACTGAGTTTCCTTGAGAGCTGCTTGGAAGCCTGATGGTGTGTGAAGTTAGTGAGCCAAATGGAGTTGTTCTCCCACAAGAACCACTCGGCTGATCCTTCTTCAATATGCCCTTCACCAACATGCAGTGTTTCCTTGATTGAATTAGCTCTCACACCAATATTTGCGTCTAGAGCCTTTGCATTGAGGGCTATCTGAAAATGGCTGTGGCGCTGAAGTTGCCTGAGAATGTGGAGTTGGTGGCGTGTGAAACCCGCATGTGGAGCATTCGTTTGTGTGGGATGCTCTACCAGGTTCATTCCTAGATAATGCACTCAAAGGGCACTAAGCATAGAGTGTGAAAACTGAGTTTCCTTGAGAGCTGCTTGGAAGCCTGATGGTGTGTGAAGTTAGTGAGCCAAATGGAGTTGTTCTCCCACAAGAACCACTCGGCTGATCCTTCTTCAATATGCCCTTCACCAACATGCAGTGTTTCCTTGATTGAATTAGCTCTCACACCAATATTTGCGTCTAGAGCCTTTGCATTGAGGGCTATCTGAAAACGGCTGTGGCGCTGAAGTTGCCTGTCAATGTGGAGTTGGTGGCATGTGAAACCCGCATGTGGAGCATTCGTTTGTGTGGGATGCTCACCAACCTTCATTTCAGTCCTAAGTACTCAAAAGGCACTAAGCATAGAGTGTGAAAACTGAGTTTCCTTGAGAGCTGCTTGGAAGCCTGATGGTGTGTGAAGTTAGTGAGCCAAATGGAGTTGTTCTCCCACAAGAACCACTCGGCTGATCCTTCTTCAATATGCCCTTCACCAACACGCAGTGTTTCCTTGATTGAATTAGCTCTCACACCAATATTTGCGTCTAGAGCCTTTGCATTGTGGGCTATCTGAAAACGGCTGTGGCGCTGAAGTTGCCTGAGAATGTGGAGTTGGTGGCATGTGAAACCCGCATGTGGAGCATTCGTTTGTGTGGGATGCTCTACCAGGTTCATTCCTAGATAATGCACTCAAAGGGCACTAAGCCTAGAGTGTGAAAACTGAGTTTCCTTGAGAGCTGCTTGGAAGCCTGATGGTGTGTGAAGTTAGTGAGCCAAATGGAGTTGTTCTCCCACAAGAACCACTCGGCTGATCCTTCTTCAATATGCCCTTCACCAACATGCAGTGTTTCCTTGATTGAATTAGCTCTCACACCAATATTTGCGTCTAGAGCCTTTGCATTGAGGGCTATCTGAAAACGGCTGTCGCGCTGAAGTTGCCTGAGAATGTGAGTTGGTGGCATGTGAAACCCGCATGTGGAGCATTCGTTTGTGTGGGATGCTCACCAAGCTTCATTTCAGTCCTAGGTACTCAAAAGGCACTAAGCATAGAGTGTGAAAACTGAGTTTCCTTGAGAGCTGCTTCGAAGCCTGATTGTGTGTGAAGTTAGTGAGCCAAATGGAGTTGTTCTCCACAAGAACCACTCGGCTGATCCTTCTTCAATATGCCCTTCACCAACATGCAGTGTTTCCTTGATTGAATTAGCTCTCACACCAGTATTTGCGTCTAGAGCCCCTGCATTGAGGGCTATTTGAAAACGGCTGTGGCGCTGAAGTTGCCTGAGAATGTGGAGTTGGTGGCGTGTGAAACCCGCATGTGGAGCATTCGTTTGTGTGGGATGCTCTACCAGGTTCATTCCTAGATAATGCACTCAAAGGGCACTAAGCATAGAGTGTGAAAACTGAGTTTCCTTGAGAGCTGCTTGGAAGCCTGATGGTGTGTGAAGTTAGTGAGCCAAATGGAGTTGTTCTCCCACAAGAACCACTCGGCTGATCATTCTTCAATATGCCCTTCAGAAACATGCAGTGTTTCCTTGATTGAATTAGCTCTCACACCAATATTTGCGTCTAGAGCCTTTGCATTGAGGGCTATCTGAAAACGGCTGTGGCGCTGAAGTTGCCTGAGAATGTGGAGTTGGTGCATGTGAAACCCGCATGTGGAGCATTCGTTTGTGTGGGATGCTCTACCAGGTTCATTCCTAGATAATGCACTCAAAGGGCACTAAGCATAGAGTGTGAAAACTGAGTTTCCTTGAGAGCTGCTTGGAAGCCTGATGGTGTGTGAAGTTAGTGAGCCAAATGGAGTTGTTCTCCCACAAGAACCACTCGGCTGATCCTTCTTCAATATGCCCTTCACCAACATGCAGTGTTTCCTTGATTGAATTAGCTCTCACACCAATATTTGCGTCTAGAGCCTTTGCATTGAGGGCTATCTGAAAATGGCTGTGGCGCTGAAGTTGCCTGAGAATGTGGAGTTGGTGGCGTGTGAAACCCGCATGTGGAGCATTCGTTTGTGTGGGATGCTCTACCAGGTTCATTCCTAGATAATGCACTCAAAGGGCACTAAGCATAGAGTGTGAAAACTGAGTTTCCTTGAGAGCTGCTTGGAAGCCTGATGGTGTGTGAAGTTAGTGAGCCAAATGGAGTTGTTCTCCCACAAGAACCACTCGGCTGATCCTTCTTCAATATGCCCTTCACCAACATGCAGTGTTTCCTTGATTGAATTAGCTCTCACACCAATATTTGCGTCTAGAGCCTTTGCATTGAGGGCTATCTGAAAACGGCTGTGGCGCTGAAGTTGCCTGTGAATGTGGAGTTGGTGGCATGTGAAACCCGCATGTGGAGCATTCGTTTGTGTGGGATGCTCTACCAGGTTCATTCCTAGATAATGCACTCAAAGGGCACTAAGCATAGAGTGTGAAAACTGAGTTTCCTTGAGAGCTGCTTGGAAGCCTGATGGTGTGTGAAGTTAGTGAGCCAAATGGAGTTGTTCTCCCACAAGAACCACTCGGCTGATCCTTCTTCAATATGCCCTTCACCAACATGCAGTGTTTCCTTGATTGAATTAGCTCTCACACCAATATTTGCGTCTAGAGCCTTTGCATTGAGGGCTATCTGAAAACGGCTGTGGCGCTGAAGTTGCCTGAGAATGTGGAGTTGGTGGCATGTGAAACCCGCATGTGGAGCATTCGTTTGTGTTGGATGCTCTACCAGGTTCATTCCTAGATAATGCACTCAAAGGGCACTAAGCATAGAGTGTGAAAACTGAGTTTCCTTGAGAGCTGCTTGGAAGCCTGATGGTGTGTGAAGTTAGTGAGCCAAATGGAGTTGTTCTCCCACAAGAACCACTTGGCTGATCCTTCTTCAATATGCTCTTCACCAACATGCAGTGTTTCCTTGATTGAATTAGCTCTCACACCAATATTTGCGTCTAGAGCCTTTGCATTGAGGGCTATCTGAAAACGGCTGTGGCGCTGAAGTTGCCTGAGAATGTGGAGTTGGTGGCATGTGAAACCCGCATGTGGAGCATTCGTTTGTGTTGGATGCTCTACCAGGTTCATTCCTAGATAATGCACTCAAAGGGCACTAAGCATAGAGTGTGAAAACTGAGTTTCCTTGAGAGCTGCTTGGAAGCCTGATGGTGTGTGAAGTTAGTGAGCCAAATGGAGTTGTTCTCCCACAAGAACCACTCGGCTGATCCTTCTTCAATATGCCCTTCACCAACATGCAGTGTTTCCTTGATTGAATTAGCTCTCACACCAATATTTGCGTCTAGAGCCTTTGCATTGAGGGCTATCTGAAAACGGCTGTGGCGCTGAAGTTGCCTGTCAATGTGGAGTTGGTGGCATGTGAAACCCGCATGTGGAGCATTCGTTTGTGTGGGATGCTCAGCAACCTTCATTTCAGTCCTAGGTACTCAAAAGGCACTAAGGATAGAGTGTGAAAACTGAGTTTCCTTGAGAGCTGCTTGGAAGCCTGATGGTGTGTGAAGTTAGTGAGCCAAATGGAGTTGTTCTCCCACAAGAACCACTCGGCTGATCCTTCTTCAATATGCCCTTCACCAACATGCAGTGTTTCCTTGATTGAATTAGCTCTCACACCAATATTTGCGTCTAGAGCCTTTGCATTGAGGGCTATCTGAAAACGGCTGTGGTGCTGAAGTTGCCTGTCAATGTGGAGTTGGTGGCATATGAAACCCGCATGTGGAGCATTCGTTTGTGTGGGATGCTCTACCAGGTTCATTCTAGATAATGCACTCAAAGGGCACTAAGCATAGAGTGTGAAAACTGAGTTTCCTTGAGAGCTGCTTGGAAGCCTGATGGTGTGTGAAGTTAGTGAGCCAAATGGAGTTGTTCTCCCACAAGAACCACTCGGCTGATCCTTCTTCAATATGCCCTTCACCAACATGCAGTGTTTCCTTGATTGAATTAGCTCTCACACCAATATTTGCGTCTAGAGCCTTTGCATTGAGGGCTATCTGAAAACGGCTGTGGCGCTGAAGTTGCCTGAGAATGTGGAGTTGGTGGCATGTGAAACCCGCATGTGGAGCATTCGTTTGTGTGGGATGCTCTACCAGGTTCATTCCTGGATAATGCACTCAAAGGGCACTAAGCATAGAGTGTGAAAACTGAGTTTCCTTGAGAGCTGCTTGGAAGCCTGATGGTGTGTGAAGTTAGTGAGCCAAATGGAGTTGTTCTCCCACAAGAACCACTCGGCTGATCCTTCTTCAATATGCCCTTCACCAACATGCAGTGTTTCCTTGATTGAATTAGCTCTCACACCAATATTTGCGTCTAGAGCCTTTGCATTGAGGGCTATCTGAAAACAGCTGTCGCGCTGAAGTTGCCTGAGAATGTGGAGTTGGTGGCATGTGAAACCCGCATGTGGAGCATTCGTTTGTGTGGATGCTAACCAACTTTCTTTTCAGTCCTAGGTACTCAAAAGGCACTAAGCATAGAGTGTGAAAACTGAGTTTCCTTGAGAGCTGCTTGGAAGCCTGATGGTGTGTGAAGTTAGTGAGCCAAATGGAGTTGTTCTCCCACAAGAACCACTCGGCTGATCCTTCTTCAATATGCCCTTCACCAACATGCAGTGTTTCCTTGATTGAATTAGCTCTCAAACCAGTATTTGCGTCTAGAGCCTTTGCATTGAGGGCTATCTGAAAACAGCTGTGGCGCTGAAGTTGCCTGAGAATGTGGAGTTGGTGGCATGTGAAACCCGCATGTGGAGCATTCGTTTGTGTGGGATGCTCTACCAGGTTCATTCCTAGATAATGCACTCAAAGGGCACTAAGCATAGAGTGTGAAAACTGAGTTTCCTTGAGAGCTGCTTGGAAGCCTGATGGTGTGTGAAGTTAGTGAGCCAAATGGAGTTGTTCTCCCACAAGAACCACTCGCCTGATCCTTCTTCAATATGCCCTTCACCAACATGCAGTGTTTCCTTGTTTGAATTAGCTCTCACACCAATATTTGCGTCTAGAGCCTTTGCATTGTGGGCTATCTGAAAACGGCTGTGGCGCTGAAGTTGGCTGAGAATGTGGAGTTGGTGGCATGTGAAACCCGCATGTGGAGCATTCGTTTGTGTGGGATGCTCTACCAGGTTCATTCCTAGATAATGCACTCAAAGGGCACTAAGTCTAGAGCGTGAAAACTGAGTTTCCTTGAGAGCTGCTTGGAAGCCTGATGGTGTGTGAAGTTAGTGAGCCAAATGGAGTTGTTCTCCCACAAGAATCACTCGGCTGATCCTTCTTCAATATGCCCTTCACCAACATGCAGTGTTTCCTTGATTGAATTAGCTCTCACACCAGTATTTGCGTCTAGAGCCCCTGCATTGAGGGCTATTTGAAAACGGCTGTGGCGCTGAAGTTGCCTGAGAATGTGGAGTTGGTGGCATGTGAAACCCGCATGTGGAGCATTCGTTTGTGTGGGATGCTCTACCTGGTTCATTCCTAGATAATGCACTCAAAGGGCACTAAGCCTAGAGTTGAAAACTGAGTTTCCTTGAGAGCTGCTTGGAAGCCTGATGGTGTGTGAAGTTAGTGAGCCAAATGGAGTTGTTCTCCCCACAAGAACCACTTGGCTGATCCTTCTTCATTATGCCCTTCACCAACATGCAGTGTTTCCTTGATTGAATTAGCTCTCACACCAGTATTTGCGTCTAGAGCCTTTGCATTGAGGGCTATCTGAAAACGGCTGTGGCGCTGAAGTTGCCTGAGAATGTGGAGTTGGTGGCATGTGAAACCCGCATGTGGAGCATTCGTTTGTGTGGGATGCTCTACCAGGTTCATTCCTAGATAATGCACTCAAAGGGCACTAAGCATAGAGTGTGAAAACTGAGTTTCCATGAGAGCTGCTTGGAAGCCTGATGGTGTGTGAAGTTAGTGAGCAAATGGAGTTGTTCTCCCACAAGAACCACTCGGCTGATCCTTCTTCAATATGCCCTTCACCAACATGCAGTGTTTCCTTGATTGAATTAGCTCTCACACCAATATTGCGTCTAGCCTTTGCATTGAGGGCTATCTGAAAACGGCTGTGGTGCTGAAGTTGCCTGTCAATGTGGAGTTGGTGGCATATGAAACCCGCATGTGAAGCATTCGTTTGTGTGGAATGCTCTACCAGGTTCATTCCTAGATAATGCACTCAAAGGGCACAAAGCATAGAGTGTGAAAACTGAGTTTCCTTGAGAGCTGCTTGGAAGCCTGATGGTGTGTGAAGTTAGTGAGCCAAATGGAGTTGTTCTCCCACAAGAACCACTCGGCTGATCCTTCTTCAATATGCCCTTCACCAACATGCAGTGTTTCCTTGATTGAATTAGCTCTCACACCAGTATTTGCGTCTAGAGCCTTTGCATTGAGGGCTATCTGAAAACGGCTGTGGCGCTGAAGTTGCCTGAGAATGTGGAGTTGGTGGCATGTGAAACCCGCATGTGGAGCATTCGTTTGTGTGGGATGCTCACCAAGCTTCATTTCAGTCCTAGGTACTCAAAAGGCACTAAGCCTAGAGTGTGAAAACTGAGTTTCCTTGAGAGCTGCTTGGAAGCCTGATGGTGTGTGAAGTTAGTGAGCCAAATGGAGTTGTTCTCCCACAAGAACCACTCGGCTGATCCTTCTTCAATATGCCCTTCACCAACATGCAGTGTTTCCTTGATTGAATTAGCTCTCACACCAATATTTGCGTCTAGAGCCTTTGCATTGAGGGCTATCTGAAAACGGCTGTGGTGCTGAAGTTGCCTGTCAATGTGGAGTTGGTGGCATATGAAACCCGCATGTGGAGCATTCGTTTGTGTGGGATGCTCACCAACCTTCATTTCAGTCCTACGTACTCAAAAGGCACTAAGCATAGAGTGTGAAAACTGAGTTTCCTTGAGAGCTGCTGGGAAGCCTGATGTTGTGTGAAGTTAGTGAGCCAAATGGAGTTGTTCTCCCACAAGAACCACTCGGCTGATCCTTCTTCAATATGCCCTTTCACCAACATGAGGTGTTTCCTTGATTGAATTAGCTCTCACACCAATATTTGCGTCTAGAGCCTTTGCATTGAGGGCTATCTGAAAACGGCTGTGGCGCTGAAGTTGCCTGTGAATGTGGAGTTGGTGGCATGTGAAACCCGCATGTGGAGCATTCGTTTGTGTGGGATGCTCACCAACCTTCATTTCAGTCCTACGTACTCAAAAGGCACTAAGCATAGAGTGTAAAAACTGAGTTTCCTTGAGAGCTGCTGGGAAGCCTGATGGTGTGTGAAGTTAGTGAGCCAAATGGAGTTGTTCTCCCACAAGAACCACTCGGCTGATCCTTCTTCAATATGCCCTTCACCAACATGCAGTGTTTCCTTGATTGAATTAGCTCTCACACCAGTATTTGCGTCTAGAGCCCCTGCATTGAGGGCTATCTGAAAACGGCTGTGGCGCTGAAGTTGCCTGAGAATGTGGAGTTGGTGGCATGTGAAACCCGCATGTGGAGCATTCGTTTGTGTGGGATGCTCTACCAGGTTCATTCCTAGATAATGCACTCAAAGGGCACTAAGCATAGAGTGTGAAAACTGAGTTTCTTTGAGAGCTGCTTGGAAGCCTGATGGTGTGTGAAGTTAGTGAGCCAAATGGAGTTGTTCTCCCACAAGAACCACTCGGGTGATCCTTCTTCAATATGCCCTTCACCAACATGCAGTGTTTCCTTGATTGAATTAGCTCTCACACCAATATTTGCGTCTAGAGCCTTTGCATTGTGGGCTATCTGAAAACGGCTGTGGCGCTGAAGTTGCCTGAGAATGTGGAGTTGGTGGCATGTGAAACCCGCATGTGGAGCATTCGTTTGTGTGGGATGCTCTACCAGGTTCATTCCTAGATAATGCACTCAAAGGGCACTAAGTCTAGAGCGTGAAAACTGAGTTTCCTTGAGAGCTGCTTGGAAGCCTGATGGTTTGTGAAGTTAGTAAGCCAAATGGAGTTGTTCTCCCACAAGAACTACTCGGCTGATCCTTCTTCAATATGCCCTTCACCAACATGCAGTGTTTCCTTGATTGAATTAGCTCTCACACCAATATTTGCGTCTAGAGCCTTTGCATTGAGGGCTATCTGAAAACAGCTGTGGCGCTGAAGTTGCCTGAGAATGTGGACTGGTGGCATGTGAAACCCGCATGTGGAGCATTCGTTTGTGTGGGATGCTCTACCAGGTTCATTCCTAGATAATGCACTCAAAGGGCACTAAGCATAGAGTGTGAAAACTGAGTTTCCTTGAGAGCTGCTTGGAAGCCTGGTGGTGTGTGAAGTTAGTGAGCCAAATGGAGTTGTTCTCCCACAAGAACCACTTGGCTGATCCTTCTTCAATATGCCCTTCACCAACATGCAGTGTTTCCTTGATTGAATTAGCTCTCACACCAGTATTTGCGTCTGGAGCCTTTGCATTGAGGGCTATCTGAAAATGGCTGTGGCGCTGAAGTTGCCTGTCAATGTGGAGTTGGTGGCATGTGAAACCCGCATGTGGAGCATTCGTTTGTGTGGGATGCTCTACCAGGTTCATTCCTAGATAATGCACTCAAAGGGCACTAAGCATAGAGTGTGAAAACTGAGTTTCCTTGAGAGCTGCTTGGAAGCCTGATGGTGTGTGAAGTTAGTGAGCCAAATGGAGTTGTTCTCCCACAAGAACCACTCGGCTGATCCTTCTTCAATATGCCCTTCACCAACATGCAGTGTTTCCTTGATTGAATTAGCTCTCACACCAATATTTGCGTCTAGAGCCTTTGCATTGAGGGCTATCTGAAAACGGCTGTGGCGCTGAAGTTGCCTGTGAATGTGGAGTTGGTGGCATGTGAAACCCGCATGTGGAGCATTCGTTTGTGTGGGATGCTCACCAACCTTCATTTCAGTCCTAAGTACTCAAAAGGCACTAAGCATAGAGTGTGAAAACTGAGTTTCCTTGAGAGCTGCTGGGAAGCCTGATGGTGTGTGAAGTTAGTGAGCCAAATGGAGTTGTTCTCCCACAAGAACCACTCGGCTGATCCTTCTTCAATATGCCCTTCACCAACATGCAGTGTTTCCTTGATTGAATTAGCTCTCATGCCAATATTTGCGTCTAGAGCCTTTGCATTGAGGGCTATCTGAAAACGGCTGTGGCGCTGAAGTTGCCTGAGAATGTGGAGTTGGTGGCATGTGAAACCCGCATGTGGAGCATTCGTTTGTGTGGGATGCTCTATCAGGTTCATTCCTAGATAATGCACTCAAAGGGCACTAAGCATAGAGTGTGAAAACTGAGTTTCCTTGAGAGCTGCTTGGAAGCCTGATGGTGTGTGAAGTTAGTGAGCCAAATGGAGTTGTTCTCCCACAAGAACCACTCAGCTGATCTTCTTCAATATGCTCTTCACCAACATGCAGTGTTTCCTTGATTGAATTAGCTCTCACACCAATATTTGCGTCTAGAGCCTTTGCATTGAGGGCTATCTGAAAACGGCTGTGGCGCTGAAGTTGCCTGTGAATGTGGAGTTGGTGGCATGTGAAACCCGCATGTGGAGCATTCGTCTGTGTGGGATGCTCTACCAGGTTCATTCCTAGATAATGCACTCAAAGGGCACTAAGCCTAGAGTTGAAAACTGAGTTTCCTTTAGAGCTGCTTGGAAGCCTGATGGTGTGTGAAGTTAGTGAGCCAAATGGAGTTGTTCTCCCACAAGAACCACTCGGCTGATCCTTCTACATTATGCCCTTCACCAACATGCAGTGTTTCCTTGATTGAATTAGCTCTCACACCAATATTTGCGTCTAGAGCCTTTGCATTGAGGGCTATCTGAAAACGGCTGTGGCGCTGAAGTTGCCTGAGAATGTGGAGTTGGTGGCATGTGAAACCCGCATGTGGAGCATTCGTTTGTGTGGGATGCTCTACCAGGTTCATTCCTAGATAATGCACTCAAAGGGCACTAAGCATAGAGTGTGAAAACTGAGTTTCCTTGAGAGCTGCTTGGAAGCCTGATGGTGTGTGAAGTTAGTGAGCCAAATGGAGTTGTTCTCCCACAAGAACCACTCGGCTGATCCTTCTTCAATATGCCCTTCACCAACATGCAGTGTTTCCTTGATTGAATTAGCTCTCACACCAGTATTTGCGTCTAGAGCCCCTGCATTGAGGGCTATCTGAAAACGGCTGTGGCGCTGAAGTTGCCTGAGAATGTGGAGTTGGTGGCATGTGAAACCCGCATGTGGAGCATTCGTTTGTGTGGGATGCTCTACCAGGTTCATTCCTAGATAATGCCCTCAAAGGGCACTAAGCATAGAGTGTGAAAACTGAGTTTCCTTGAGAGCTGCTTGGAAGCCTGATGGTGTGTGAAGTTAGTGAGCCAAATGGAGTTGTTCTCCCACAAGAACCACTCGGCTGATCCTTCTTCAATATGCCCTTCACCAACATGCAGTGTTTCCTTGATTGAATTAGCTCTCACACCAATATTTGCGTCTAGAGCCTTTGCATTGTGGGCTATCTGAAAACGGCTGTGGCGCTGAAGTTGCCTGAGAATGTGGAGTTGGTGGCATGTGAAACCCGCATGTGGAGCATTCGTTTGTGTGGGATGCTCTACCAGGTTCATTCCTAGATAATGCACTCAAAGGGCACTAAGTCTAGAGCGTGAAAACTGAGTTTCCTTGAGAGCTGCTTGGAAGCCTGATGGTTTGTGAAGTTAGTGAGCCAAATGGAGTTGTTCTCCCACAAGAATCACTCGGCTGATCCTTCTTCAATATGCCCTTCACCAACATGCAGTGTTTCCTTGATTGAATTAGCTCTCACACCAATATTTGCGTCTAGAGCCTTTGCATTGAGGGCTATCTGAAAACGGCTGTGGCGCTGAAGTTGCCTGAGAATGTGGAGTTGGTGGCATGTGAAACCCGCATGTGGAGCATTCGTTTGTGTGGGATGCTCTACCAGGTTCATTCCTAGATAATGCACTCAAAGGGCACTAAGCATAGAGTGTGAAAACTGAGTTTCCTTGAGAGCTGCTTGGAAGCCTGGTGGTGTGTGAAGTTAGTGAGCCAAATGGAGTTGTTCTCCCACAAGAACCACTTGGCTGATCCTTCTTCAATATGCCCTTCACCAACATGCAGTGTTTCCTTGATTGAATTAGCTGTCACACCAGTATTTGCGTCTGGAGCCTTTGCATTGAGGGCTATCTGAAAATGGCTGTGGCGCTGAAGTTGCCTGTCAATGTGGAGTTGGTGGCATGTGAAACCCGCATGTGGAGCATTCGTTTGTGTGGGATGCTCTACCAGGTTCATTCCTAGATAATGCACTCAAAGGGCACTAAGCATAGAGTGTGAAAACTGAGTTTCCTTGAGAGCTGCTTGGAAGCCTGATGGTGTGTGAAGTTAGTGAGCCAAATGGAGTTGTTCTCCCACAAGAACCACTCGGCTGATCCTTCTTCAATATGCCCTTCACCAACATGCAGTGTTTCCTTGATTGAATTAGCTCTCACACCAATATTTGCGTCTAGAGCCTTTGCATTGAGGGCTATCTGAAAACGGCTGTGGCGCTGAAGTTGCCTGTGAATGTGGAGTTGGTGGCATGTGAAACCCGCATGTGGAGCATTCGTTTGTGTGGGATGCTCACCAACCTTCATTTCAGTCCTAAGTACTCAAAAGGCACTAAGCCTAGAGTGTGAAAACTGAGTTTCCTTGAGAGCTGCTTGGAAGCCTGATGGTGTGTGAAGTTAGTGAGCCAAATGGAGTTGTTCTCCCACAAGAACCACTCGGCTGATCCTTCTTCAATATGCCCTTCACCAACATGCAGTGTTTCCTTGATTGAATTAGCTCTCATACCAATATTTGCGTCTAGAGCCTTTGCATTGAGGGCTATCTGAAAACGGCTGTGGCGCTGAAGTTGCCTGAGAATGTGGAGTTGGTGGCATGTGAAACCCGCATGTGGAGCATTCGTTTGTGTGGGATGCTCTATCAGGTTCATTCCTAGATAATGCACTCAAAGGGCACTAAGCATAGAGTGTGAAAACTGAGTTTCCTTGAGAGCTGCTTGGAAGCCTGATGGTGTGTGAAGTTAGTGAGCCAAATGGAGTTGTTCTCCCACAAGAACCACTCGGCTGATCCTTCTACATTATGCCCTTCACCAACATGCAGTTTTTCCTTGATTGAATTAGCTCTCACACCAATATTTGCATCTAGAGCCTTTGCATTGAGGGCTATCTGAAAACGGCTGTGGCGCTGAAGTTGCCTGAGAATGTGGAGTTGGTGGCATGTGAAACCCGCATGTGGAGCATTCGTTTGTGTGGGATGCTCTACCAGGTTCATTCCTAGATAATGCACTCAAAGGGCACTAAGCATAGAGTGTGAAAACTGAGTTTCCTTGAGAGCTGCTTGGAAGCCTAATGGTGTGTGAAGTTAGTGAGCCAAATGGAGTTGTTCTCCCACAAGAACCACTCGGCTGATCCTTCTTCAATATGCCCTTCACCAACATGCAGTGTTTCCTTGATTGAATTAGCTCTCACACCAATATTTGCGTCTAGAGCCTTTGCATTGAGGGCTATCTGAAAACGGCTGTGGCGCTGAAGTTGCCTTTCAGTGTGGAGTTGGTGGCATGTGAAACCCGCATTTGGGCATTCGTTTGTGTGGGATGCTCTACCAGGTTCATTCCTAGATAATGCACTCAAAGGGCACTAAGCATAGAGTGTGAAAACTGAGTTTCCTTGAGAGCTGCTTGGAAGCCTGATGGTGTGTGAAGTTAGTGAGCCAAATGGAGTTGTTCTCCCACAAGAACCACTCGGCTGATCCTTCTTCAATATGCCCTTCACCAACACGCAGTGTTTCCTTGATTGAATTAGCTCTCACACCAATATTTGCGTCTAGAGCCTTTGCATTGTGGGCTATCTGAAAACGGCTGTGGCGCTGAAGTTGCCTGAGAATGTGGAGTTGGTGGCATGTGAAACCCGCATGTGGAGCATTCGTTTGTGTGGGATGCTCTACCAGGTTCATTCCTAGATAATGCACTCAAAGGGCACTAAGCATAGAGTGTGAAAACTGAGTTTCCTTGAGAGCTGCTTGGAAGCCTGATGGTGTGTGAAGTTAGTGAGCCAAATGGAGTTGTTCTCCCACAAGAACCACTCGGCTGATCCTTCTTCAATATGCCCTTCACCAACATGCAGTGTTTCCTTGATTGAATTAGCTCTCACACCAATATTTGCGTCTAGAGCCTTTGCATTGAGGGCTATCTGAAAACGGCTGTGGCGCTGAAGTTGCCTGAGAATGTGGAGTTGGTGGCATGTGAAACCCGCATGTGGAGCATTCGTTTGTGTGGGATGCTCACCAAGCTTCATTTCAGTCCTAGGTACTCAAAAGGCACTAAGCCTAGAGTGTGAAAACTGAGTTTCCTTGAGAGCTGCTTGGAAGCCTGATGGTGTGTGAAGTTAGTGAGCCAAATGGAGTTGTTCTCCCACAAGAACCATTCGGCTGATCCTTCTTCAATATGCCCTTCACCAACATGCAGTGTTTCCTTGATTGAATTAGCTCTCACACCAGTATTTGCGTCTAGAGCCCCTGCATTGAGGGCTATTTGAAAACGGCTGTGGCGCTGAAGTTGCCTGAGAATGTGGAGTTGGTGGCATGTGAAACCCGCATGTGGAGCATTCGTTTGTGTGGGATGCTCTACCAGGTTCATTCCTAGATAATGCACTCAAAGGGCACTAAGCCTAGAGTTGAAAACTGAGTTTCCTTGAGAGCTGCTTGGAAGCCTGATGGTGTGTGAAGTTAGTGAGCCAAATGGAGTTGTTCTCCCACAAGAACCACTTGGCTGATCCTTCTTCATTATGCCCTTCACCAACATGCAGTGTTTCCTTGATTGAATTAGCTCTCACACCAGTATTTGCGTCTAGAGCCTTTGCATTGAGGGCTATCTGAAAACGGCTGTGGCGCTGAAGTTGCCTGAGAATGTGGAGTTGGTGGCATGTGAAACCCGCATGTGGAGCATTCGTTTGTGTGGGATGCTCTACCAGGTTCATTCCTAGATAATGCACTCAAAGGGCACTAAGCATAGAGTGTGAAAACTGAGTTTCCTTGAGAGCTGCTTGGAAGCCTGATGGTGTGTGAAGTTAGTGAGCCAAATGGAGTTGTTCTCCCACAAGAACCACTCGGCTGATCCTTCTTCAATATGCCCTTCACCAACATGCAGTGTTTCCTTGATTGAATTAGCTCTCACACCAATATTTGCGTCTAGAGCCTTTGCATTGAGGGCTATCTGAAAACGGCTGTGGCGCTGAAGTTGCCTGTGAATGTGGAGTTGGTGGCATGTGAAACCCGCATGTGGAGCATTCGTTTGTGTGGGATGCTCTACCAGGTTCATTCCTAGATAATGCACTCAAAGGGCACTAAGCATAGAGTGTGAAAACTGAGTTTCCTTGAGAGCTGCTTGGAAGCCTGATGGTGTGTGAAGTTAGTGAGCCAAATGGAGTTGTTCTCCCACAAGAACCACTCGGCTGATCCTTCTTCAATATGCCCTTCACCAACATGCAGTGTTTCCTTGATTGAATTAGCTCTCACACCAATATTTACGTCTAGAGCCTTTGCATTGAGGGCTATCTGAAAACGGCTGTGGCGCTGAAGTTGCCTGTCAATGTGGAGTTCTTGGTATGTGAAACCCGCATGTGGAGCATTCGTTTGTGTGGGATGCTCACCAAACTTCATTTCAGTCCTACGTACTCAAAGGGCACTAAGCCTAGAGTGTGAAAACTGAGTTTCCTTGAGAGCTGCTTGGAAGCCTGATGGTGTGTGAAGTTAGTGAGCCAAATGGAGTTGTTCTCCCACAAGAACCACTCGACTGATCCTTCTTCAATATGCCCTTCACAAACACGCAGTGTTTCCTTGATTGAATTAGCTCTCACACCAATATTTGCGTCTAGAGCCTTTGCATTGAGGGCTATCTGAAAACGGCTGTGGCGCTGAAGTTGCCTGTGAATGTGGAGTTGGTGGCATGTGAAACCCGCATGTGGAGCATTCGTTTGTGTGGGATGCTCTACCAGCTTCATTCCTAGATAATGCACTCAAAGGGCACTAAGCCTAGAGTTGAAAACTGAGTTTCTTTGAGAGCTGCTTGGAAGCCTGGTGGTGTGTGAAGTTAGTGAGCCTAATGGAGTTGTTCTCCCACAAGAACCACTCGGCTGATCCTTCTTCAATATGCCCTTCACCAACATGCAGTGTTTCCTTGATTGAATTAGCTCTCACACCAATATTTGAGTCTAGAGCCTTTGCATTGAGGGCTATCTGAAAACGGCTGTGGCGCTGAAGTTGCCTGAGAATGTGGAGTTGGTGGCATGTGAAACCCGCATGTGGAGCATTCGTTTGTGTGGGATGCTCTACCAGGTTCATTCCTAGATAATGCACTCAAAGGGCACTAAGCATAGAGTGTGAAAACTGAGTTTCCTTGAGAGCTGCTTGGAAGCCTGATGGTGTGTGAAGTTAGTGAGCCAAATGGAGTTGTTCTCCCACAAGAACCACTCGGCTGATCCTTCTTCAATATGCCCTTCACCAACATGCAGTGTTTCCTTGATTGAATTAGCTCTCACACCAATATTTACGTCTAGAGCCTTTGCATTGAGGGCTATCTGAAAACGGCTGTGGCGCTGAAGTTGCCTGTCAATGTGGAGTTGGTGGCATGTGAAACCCGCATGTGGAGCATTCGTTTGTGTGGGATGCTCACCAAGCTTCATTTCAGTCCTACGTACTCAAAAGGCACTAAGCATAGAGTGTGAAAACTGAGTTTCCTTGAGAGCTGCTGGGAAACCTGATGTTGTGTGAAGTTAGTGAGCCAAATGGAGTTGTTCTCCCACAAGAACCACTCGGCTGATCCTTCTTCAATATGCCCTTCACCAACATGAGGTGTTTCCTTGATTGAATTAGCTCTCACACCAATATTTGCGTCTAGAGCCTTTGCATTGAGGGCTATCTGAAAACGGCTGTGGCGCTGAAGTTGCCTGTGAATGTGGAGTTGGTGGCATGTGAAACCCGCATGTGGAGCATTCGTTTGTGTGGGATGCTCACCAACCTTCATTTCAGTCCTACGTACTCAAAGGGCACTAAGCCTAGAGTGTAAAAACTGAGTTTCCTTGAGAGCTGCTGGGAAGCCTGATGGTGTGTGAAGTTAGTGAGCCAAATGGAGTTGTTCTCCCACAAGAACCACTCGGCTGATCCTTCTTCAATATGCCCTTCACCAACATGCAGTGTTTCCTTGATTGAATTAGCTCTCACACCAATATTTGCGTCTAGAGCCTTTGCATTGAGGGCTATCTGAAAACGGCTGTGGCGCTGAAGTTGCCTGAGAATGTGGAGTTGGTGGCATGTGAAACCCGCATGTGGAGCATTCGTTTGTAGGGATGCTCTAACAGGTTCATTCCTAGATAATGCACTCAAAGGGCACTAAGCCTAGAGTTGAAAACTGAGTTTCCTTGAGAGCTGCTGGGAAGCCTGATGGTGTGTGAAGTTAGTGAGCCAAATGGAGTTGTTCTCCCACAAGAACCACTCGGCTGATCCTTCTTCAATATGCCCTTCACCAACATGCAGTGTTTCCTTGATTGAATTAGCTCTCACACCAATATTTGCGTCTAGAGCCTTTGCATTGAGGGCTATCTGAAAACGGCTGTGGCGCTGAAGTTGCCTGAGAATGTGGAGTTGGTGGCATGTGAAACCCGCATGTGGAGCATTCGTTTGTGTGGGATGCTCTACCAGGTTCATTCCTAGATAATGCACTCAAAGGGCACTAAGCATAGAGTGTGAAAACTGAGTTTCCTTGAGAGCTGCTTGGAAGCCTGGTGGTGTGTGAAGTTAGTGAGCCAAATGGAGTTGTTCTCCCACAAGAACCACTCGGCTGATCCTTCTTCAGTATGCCCTTCACCAACATGCAGTGTTTCCTTGATTGAATTAGCTCTCACACCAATATTTGCGTCTAGAGCCTTTGCATTGAGGGCTATCTGAAAACGGCTGTGGCGCTGAAGTTGTCTGTGAATGTGGAGTTGGTGGCATGTGAAACCCGCATGTGGAGCATTCGTTTGTGTGGGATGCTCACCAACATTCATTTCATTCCTACGTACTCAAAGGGCACTAAGCCTAGAGTGTGAAAACTGAGTTTCCTTGAGAGCTGCTTGGAAGCCTGATGGTGTGTGAAGTTAGTGAGCCAAATGGAGTTGTTCTCCCACAAGAACCACTCGGCTGATCCTTCTTCAATATGCCCTTCACCAACATGCAGTGTTTCCTTGATTGAATTAGCTCTCACACCAATATTTGCGTCTAGAGCCTTTGCATTGAGGGCTATCAGAAAATGGCTGTGGCGCTGAAGTTGCCTGTGAATGTGGAGTTGGTGGCATGTGAAACCCGCATGTGGAGCATTCGTTTGTGTGGGATGCTCTACCAGGTTCATTCCTAGATAATGCACTCAAAGGGCACTAAGTATAGAGTGTGAAAACTGAGTTTCCTTGAGAGCTGCTTGGAAGCCTGGTGGTGTGTGAAGTTAGTGAGCCAAATGGAGTTGTTCTCCCACAAGAACCACTCGGCTGATCCTTCTTCAGTATGCCCTTCACCAACATGCAGTGTTTCCTTGATTGAATTAGCTCTCACACCAATATTTGCGTCTAGAGCCTTTGCATTGAGGGCTATCTGAAAACGGCTGTGGCGCTGAAGTTGCCTGTGAATGTGGAGTTGGTGGCATGTGAAACCCGCATGTGGAGCATTCGTTTGTGTGGGATGCTCACCAACCTTCATTTCAGTCCTAAGTACTCAAAAGGCACTAAGCATAGAGTGTGAAAACTGAGTTTCCTTGAGAGCTGCTGGGAAGCCTGATGGTGTGTGAAGTTAGTGAGCCAAATGGAGTTGTTCTCCCACAAGAACCACTCGGCTGATCCTTCTTCAATATGCCCTTCACCAACATGCAGTGTTTCCTTGATTGAATTAGCTCTCACACCAATATTTGTGTCTAGAGCCTTTGCATTGAGGGCTATCTGAAAATGGCTGTGGCGCTGAAGTTGCCTGAGAATGTGGAGTTGGTGGCATGTGAAACCCGCATGTGGAGCATTCGTTTGTGTGGGATCTTCACCAAGCTTCATTTCTGTCCTAGGTACTCAAAAGGCACTAAGCCTAGAGTGTGAAAACTGAGTTTCCTTGAGAGCTGCTTGGAAGCCTGATTGTGTGTGAAGTTAGTGAGCCAAATGGAGTTGTTCTCCCACAAGAACCACTCGGCTGATCCTTCTTCAATATGCCCTTCACCAACATGCAGTGTTTCCTTGATTGAATTAGCTCTCACACCAGTATTTGCGTCTAGAGCCCCTGCATTGAGGGCTATCTGAAAACGGCTGTGGCGCTGAAGTTGCCTGAGAATGTGGAGTTGGTGGCATGTGAAACCCGCATGTGGAGCATTCGTTTGTGTGGGATGCTCTACCAGGTTCATTCCTAGATAATGCACTCAAAGGGCACTAAGCATAGAGTGTGAAAACTGAGTTTCCTTGAGAGCTGCTTGGAAGCCTGATGGTGTGTGAAGTTAGTGAGCCAAATGGAGTTGTTCTCCCACAAGAACCACTCGGCTGATCCTTCTTCAATATGCCCTTCACCAACATGCAGTGTTT
Organism: Ochotona princeps; assembly: GCF_030435755.1. NCBI lineage: Eukaryota > Metazoa > Chordata > Mammalia > Lagomorpha > Ochotonidae > Ochotona > Ochotona princeps. Next base: position 51,793 of record NW_026696096.1, on the reverse strand, counting down.
CCTTGATTGAATTAGCTCTCACACCAATATTTGCGTCTAGAGCCTTTGCATTGAGGGCTATCTGAAAACGGCTGTCACGCTGAAGTTGCCTGAGAATGTGGAGTTGGTGGCATGTGAAACCCGCATGTGGAGCATTCGTTTGTGTGGGATGCTCACCAAGCATCATTTCAGTCCTAGGTACTCAAAAGGCACTAAGCCTAGAGTGTGAAAACTGAGTTTCCTTGAGAGCTGCTTGGAAGCCTGATGGTGTGTGAAGTTAGTGAGCCAAATGGAGTTGTTCTCCCACAAGAACCACTCGGCTGATCCTTCTTCAATATGCCCTTCACCAACATGCAGTGTTTCCTTGATTGAATTAGCTCTCACACCAGTATTTGCGTCTAGAGCCCCTGCATTGAGGGCTATCTGAAAACGGCTGTGGCGCTGAAGTTGCCTGAGAATGTGGAGTTGGTGGCATGTGAAACCCGCATGTGGAGCATTCGTTTGTGTGGGATGCTCTACCAGGTTCATTCCTAGATAATGCACTCAAAGGGCACTAAGCATAGAGTGTGAAAACTGAGTTTCCTTGAGAGCTGCTTGGAAGCCTGATGGTGTGTGAAGTTAGTGAGCCAAATGGAGTTGTTCTCCCACAAGAACCACTCGGCTGATCCTTCTTCAATATGCCCTTCACCAACATGCAGTGTTTCCTTGATTGAATTAGCTCTCACACCAATATTTGCGTCTAGAGCCTTTGCATTGAGGGCTATCTGAAAACGGCTGTGGCGCTGAAGTTGCCTGTGAATGTGGAGTTGGTGGCATGTGAAACCCGCATGTGGAGCATTCGTTTGTGTGGGATGCTCACCAACCTTCATTTCAGTCCTAGGTACTCAAAAGGCACTAAGCATAGAGTGTGAAAACTGAGTTTCCTTGAGAGCTGCTGGGAAGCCTGATGGTGTGTGAAGTTAGTGAGCCAAATGGAGTTGTTCTCCCACAAGAACCACTCGGCTGATCCTTCTTCAATATGCCCTTCACCAACATGCAGTGTTTCCTTGATTGAATTAGCTCTCACACCAATATTTGTGTCTAGAGCCTTTGCATTGTGGGCTATCTGAAAACGGCTGTGGCGCTGAAGTTGCCTGAGAATGTGGAGTTGGTGGCATGTGAAACCCGCATGTGGAGCATTCGTTTGTGTGGGATGCTCTACCAGGTTCATTCCTAGATAATGCACTGAAAGGGCACTAAGCATAGAGTGTGAAAACTGAGTTTCCTTGAGAGCTGCTTGGAAGCCTGATGGTGTGTGAAGTTAGTGAGCCAAATGGAGTTGTTCTCCCACAAGAACCACTCGGCTGATCCTTCTTCAATATGCCCTTCACCAACATGCAGTGTTTCCTTGATTGAATTAGCTCTCACACCAATATTTGCGTCTAGAGCCTTTGCATTGAGGGCTATCTGAAAACGGCTGTGGCGCTGAAGTTGCCTGAGAATGTGGAGTTGGTGGCATATGAAACCCGCATGTGGAGCATTCGTTTGTGTGGGATGCTCTACCAGGTTCATTCCTAGATAATGCACTCAAAGGGCACTAAGCATAGAGTGTGAAAACTGAGTTTCCTTGAGAGCTGCTTGGAAGCCTGATGGTGTGTGAAGTTAGTGAGCCAAATGGAGTTGTTCTCCCACAAGAACCACTCGGCTGATCCTTCTTCAATATGCCCTTCACCAACACGCAATGTTTCCTTGATTGAATTAGCTCTCATACCAATATTTGCGTCTAGAGCCTTTGCATTGAGGGCTATCTGAAAACGGCTGTGGCGCTGAAGTTGCCTGAGAATGTGGAGTTGGTGGCATGTGAAACCCGCATGTGGAGCATTCGTTTGTGTGGGATGCTCTACCAGGTTCATTCCTAGATAATGCACTCAAAGGGCACTAAGCATAGAGTGTGAAAACTGAGTTTCCTTGAGAGCTGCTTGGAAGCCTGATGGTGTGTGAAGTTAGTGAGCCAAATGGAGTTGTTCTCCCACAAGAACCACTCGGCTGATCCTTCTTCAATATGCCCTTCACCAACATGCAGTGTTTCCTTGATTGAATTAGCTCTCACACCAATATTTGCGTCTAGAGCCTTTGCATTGAGGGCTATCTGAAAACGGCTGTCGCGCTGAAGTTGCCTGAGAATGTGGAGTTGGTGGCATGTGAAACCCGCATGTGGAGCATTCGTTTGTGTGGGATGCTCACCAAGCATCATTTCAGTCCTAGGTACTCAAAAGGCACTAAGCCTAGAGTGTGAAAACTGAGTTTCCTTGAGAGCTGCTTGGAAGCCTGATGGTGTGTGAAGTTAGTGAGCCAAATGGAGTTGTTCTCCCACAAGAACCACTCGGCTGATCCTTCTTCAATATGCCCTTAACCAACATGCAGTGTTTCCTTGATTGAATTAGCTCTCACACCAGTATTTGCGTCTAGAGCCCCTGCATTGAGGGCTATCTGAAAACGGCTGTGGCGCTGAAGTTGCCTGAGAATGTGGAGTTGGTGGCATGTGAAACCCGCATGTGGAGCATTCGTTTGTGTGGGATGCTCTACCAGGTTCATTCCTAGATAATGCACTCAAAGGGCACTAAGCATAGAGTGTGAAAACTGAGTTTCCTTGAGAGCTGCTTGGAAGCCTGATGGTGTGTGAAGTTAGTGAGCCAAATGGAGTTGTTCTCCCACAAGAACCACTCGGCTGATCCTTCTTCAATATGCCCTTCACCAACATGCAGTGTTTCCTTGATTGAATTAGCTCTCACACCAATATTTGCGTCTAGAGCCTTTGCATTGAGGGCTATCTGAAAACGGCTGTGGCGCTGAAGTTGCCTGTGAATGTGGAGTTGGTGGCATGTGAAACCCGCATGTGGAGCATTCGTTTGTGTGGGATGCTCACCAACCTTCATTTCAGTCCTAGGTACTCAAAAGGCACTAAGCATAGAGTGTGAAAACTGAGTTTCCTTGAGAGCTGCTGGGAAGCCTGATGGTGTGTGAAGTTAGTGAGCCAAATGGAGTTGTTCTCCCACAAGAACCACTCGGCTGATCCTTCTTCAATATGCCCTTCACCAACATGCAGTGTTTCCTTGATTGAATTAGCTCTCACACCAATATTTGTGTCTAGAGCCTTTGCATTGAGGGCTATCTGAAAACGGCTGTGGCGCTGAAGTTGCCTGAGAATGTGGAGTTGGTGGCATGTGAAACCCGCATGTGGAGCATTCGTTTGTGTGGGATGCTCTACCAGGTTCATTCCTAGATAATGCACTGAAAGGGCACTAAGCATAGAGTGTGAAAACTGAGTTTCCTTGAGAGCTGCTTGGAAGCCTGATGGTGTGTGAAGTTAGTGAGCCAAATGGAGTTGTTCTCCCACAAGAACCACTCGGCTGATCCTTCTTCAATATGCCCTTCACCAACATGCAGTGTTTCCTTGATTGAATTAGCTCTCACACCAATATTTGCGTCTAGAGCCTTTGCATTGAGGGCTATCTGAAAACGGCTGTGGCGCTGAAGTTGCCTGTCAATGTGGAGTTGGTGGCATATGAAACCCGCATGTGGAGCATTCGTTTGTGTGGGATGCTCTACCAGGTTCATTCCTAGATAATGCACTCAAAGGGCACTAAGCATAGAGTGTGAAAACTGAGTTTCCTTGAGAGCTGCTTGGAAGCCTGATGGTGTGTGAAGTTAGTGAGCCAAATGGAGTTGTTCTCCCACAAGAACCACTCGGCTGATCCTTCTTCAATATGCCCTTCACCAACACGCAGTGTTTCCTTGATTGAATTAGCTCTCACACCAATATTTGCGTCTAGAGCCTTTGCATTGAGGGCTATCTGAAAACGACTGTGGCGCTGAAGTTGCCTGAGAATGTGGAGTTGGTGGCATGTGAAACCCGCATGTGGAGCATTCGTTTGTGTGGGATGCTCTACCAGGTTCATTCCTAGATAATGCACTCAAAGGGCACTAAGCATAGAGTGTGAAAACTGAGTTTCCTTGAGAGCTTCTTGGAAGCCTGATGGTGTGTGAAGTTAGTGAGCCAAATGGAGTTGTTCTCCCACAAGAACCACTCGGCTGATTTTTCTTCAATATGCCCTTCACCAACATGCAGTGTTTCCTTGATTGAATTAGCTCTCACACCAATATTTGCGTCTAGAGCCTTTGCATTGAGGGCTATCTGAAAACGGCTGTCGCGCTGAAGTTGCCTGAGAATGTGGAGTTGGTGGCATGTGAAACCCGCATGTGGAGCATTCGTTTGTGTGGGATCTTCACCAAGCTTCATTTCTGTCCTAGGTACTCAAAAGGCACTAAGCCTAGAGTGTGAAAACTGAGTTTCCTTGAGAGCTGCTTGGAAGCCTGATTGTGTGTGAAGTTAGTGAGCCAAATGGAGTTGTTCTCCCACAAGAACCACTCGGCTGATCCTTCTTCAATATGCCCTTCACCAACATGCAGTGTTTCCTTGATTGAATTAGCTCTCACACCAGTATTTGCGTCTAGAGCCCCTGCATTGAGGGCTATCTGAAAACGGCTGTGGCGCTGAAGTTGCCTGAGAATGTGGAGTTGGTGGCATGTGAAACCCGCATGTGGAGCATTCGTTTGTGTGGGATGCTCACCAAGCTTCATTTCAGTCCTAGGTACTCAAAAAGCACTAAGCCTAGAGTGTGAAAACTGAGTTTCCTTGAGAGCTGCTTGGAAGCCTGATGGTGTGTGAAGTTAGTGAGCCAAATGGAGTTGTTCTCCCACAAGAACCACTCGGCTGATCCTTCTTCAATATGCCCTTCACCAACACGCAATGTTTCCTTGATTGAATTAGCTCTCACACCAATATTTGCGTCTAGAGCCTTTGCATTGAGGGCTATCTGAAAACGGCTGTGGCGCTGAAGTTGCCTGAGAATGTGGAGTTGGTGGCATGTGAAACCCGCATGTGGAGCATTCGTTTGTGTGGGATGCTCTACCAGGTTCATTCCTAGATAATGCACTCAAAGGGCACTAAGCATAGAGTGTGAAAACTGAGTTTCCTTGAGAGCTGCTTGGAAGCCTGATGGTGTGTGAAGTTAATGAGCCAAATGGAGTTGTTCTCCCACAAGAACCACTCGGCTGATCCTTCTTCAATATGCCCTTCACCAACATGCAGTGTTTCCTTGATTGAATTAGCTCTCACACCAATATTTGCGTCTAGAGCCTTTGCATTGAGGGCTATCTGAAAACGGCTGTCGCGCTGAAGTTGCCTGAGAATGTGGAGTTGGTGGCATGTGAAACCCGCATGTGGAGCATTCGTTTGTGTGGGATGCTCACCAAGCTTCATTTCAGTCCTAGGTACTCAAAAGGCACTAAGCCTAGAGTGTGAAAACTGAGTTTCCTTGAGAGCTGCTTGGAAGCCTGATGGTGTGTGAAGTTAGTGAGCCAAATGGAGTTGTTCTCCCACAAGAACCACTCGGCTGATCCTTCTTCAATATGCCCTTCACCAACATGCAGTGTTTCCTTGATTGAATTAGCTCTCACACCAGTATTTGCGTCTAGAGCCCCTGCATTGAGGGCTATCTGAAAACGGCTGTGGCGCTGAAGTTGCCTGAGAATGTGGAGTTGGTGGCATGTGAAACCCGCATGTGGAGCATTCGTTTGTGTGGGATGCTCTACCAGGTTCATTCCTAGATAATGCACTCAAAGGGCACTAAGCATAGAGTGTGAAAACTGAGTTTCCTTGAGAGCTGCTTGGAAGCCTGATGGTGTGTGAAGTTAGTGAGCCAAATGGAGTTGTTCTCCCACAAGAACCACTAGGCTGATCCTTCTTCAATATGCCCTTCACAAACATGCAGTGTTTCCTTGATTGAATTAGCTCTCACACCAATATTTGCGTCTAGAGCCTTTGCATTGAGGGCTATCTGAAAACGGCTGTCGCGCTGAAGTTGCCTGAGAATGTGGAGTTGGTGGCATGTGAAACCCGCATGTGGAGCATTCGTTTGTGTGGGATGCTCACCAAGCTTCATTTCAGTCCTAGGTACTCAAAAAGCACTAAGCCTAGAGTGTGAAAACTGAGTTTCCTTGAGAGCTGCTTGGAAGCCTGATGGTGTGTGAAGTTAGTGAGCCAAATGGAGTTGTTCTCCCACAAGAACCACTCGGCTGATCCTTCTTCAATATGCCCTTCACCAACATGCAGTGTTTCCTTGATTGAATTAGCTCTCACACCAATATTTGCGTCTAGAGCCTTTGCATTGAGGGCTATCTGAAAACGGCTGTGGTGCTGAAGTTGCCTGTCAATGTGGAGTTGGTGGCATGTGAAACCCGCACGTGGAGCATTCGTTTGTGTGGGATGCTCTACCAGGTTCATTCCTAGATAATGCACTCAAAGGGCACTAAGCATAGAGTGTGAAAACTGAGTTTCCTTGAGAGCTGCTTGGAAGCCTGATGGTGTGTGAAGTTAGTGAGCCAAATGCAGTTGTTCTCCCACAAGAACCACTCGGCTGATCCTTCTTCAATATGCCCTTCACCAACACGCAATGTTTCCTTGATTGAATTAGCTCTCACACCAATATTTGCGTCTAGAGCCTTTGCATTGAGGGCTATCTGAAAACGGCTGTGGCGCTGAAGTTGCCTGAGAATGTGGAGTTGGTGGCATGTGAAACCCGCATGTGGAGCATTCGTTTGTGTGGGATGCTCACCAAGCTTCATTTCAGTCCTAGGTACTCAAAAGGCACTAAGCCTAGAGTGTGAAAACTGAGTTTCCTTGAGAGCTGCTTGGAAGCCTGATGGTGTGTGAAGTTAGTGAGCCAAATGGAGTTGTTCTCCCACAAGAACCACTCGGCTGATCCTTCTTCAATATGCCCTTCACCAACATGCAGTGTTTCCTTGATTGAATTAGCTCTCACACCAGTATTTGCGTCTAGAGCCCCTGCATTGAGGGCTATCTGAAAACGGCTGTGGCGCTGAAGTTGCCTGAGAATGTGGAGTTGGTGGCATGTGAAACCCGCATGTGGAGCATTCGTTTGTGTGGGATGCTCTACCAGGTTCATTCCTAGATAATGCACTCAAAGGGCACTAAGCATAGAGTGTGAAAACTGAGTTTCCTTGAGAGCTGCTTGGAAGCCTGATGGTGTGTGAAGTTAGTGAGCCAAATGGAGTTGTTCTCCCACAAGAACCACTCGGCTGATCCTTCTTCAATATGCCCTTCACCAACATGCAGTGTTTCCTTGATTGAATTAGCTCTCACACCAATATTTGCGTCTAGAGCCTTTGCATTGAGGGCTATCTGAAAACGGCTGTGGCGCTGAAGTTGCCTGTGAATGTGGAGTTGGTGGCATGTGAAACCCGCATGTGGAGCATTCGTTTGTGTGGGATGCTCACCAACCTTCATTTCAGTCCTAAGTACTCAAAAGGCACTAAGCCGAGAGTGTGAAAACTGAGTTTCCTTGAGAGCTGCTGGGAAGCCTGATGGTGTGTGAAGTTAGTGAGCCAAATGGAGTTGTTCTCCCACAAGAACCACTCGGCTGATCCTTCTTCAATATGCCCTTCAAGAACATGCAGTGTTTCCTTGATTGAATTAGCTCTCATACCAATATTTGCGTCTAGAACCTTTGCATTGAGGGCTATCTGAAAACGGCTGTGGCGCTGAAGTTGCCTGTGAATGTGGAGTTGGTGGCATGTGAAACCCGCATGTGGAGCATTCGTTTGTGTGGGATGCTCTACCAGGTTCATTCCTAGATAATGCACTCAAAGGGCACTAAGCATAGAGTGTGAAAACTGAGTTTCCTTGAGAGCTGCTTGGAAGCCTGATGGTGTGTGAAGTTAGTGAGCCAAATGGAGTTGTTCTCCCACAAGAACCACTCAGCTGATCTTCTTCAATATGCCCTTCACCAACATGCAGTGTTTCCTTGATTGAATTAGCTCTCACACCAGTATTTGCGTCTAGAGCCTTTGCATTGAGGGCTATCTGAAAACGGCTGTGGCGCTGAAGTTGCCTGTGAATGTGGAGTTGGTGGCATGTGAAACCCGCATGTGGAGCATTCGTTTGTGTGGGATGCTCTACCAGGTTCATTCCTAGATAATATAGTCAAAGGGCACTAAGCCTAGAGTGTGAAAACTGAGTTTCCTTGAGAGCTGCTTGGAAGCCTGATGGTGTGTGAAGTTAGTGAGCCAAATGGAGTTGTTCTCCCACAAGAACCACTCAGCTGATCCTTCTTCAATATGCCCTTCACCAACATGCAGTGTTTCCTTGATTGAATTAGCTCTCACACCAATATTTGCGTCTAGAGCCTTTGCATTGAGGGCTATCTGAAAACGGCTGTGGCGCTGAAGTTGCCTGTCAATGTGGAGTTGGTGGCATGTGAAACCCGCATGTGGAGAATTCTTTTGTGTGGGATGCTCTACCAGGTTCATTCCTAGATAATGCACTCAAAGGGCACTAAGTCTAGAGTTGAAAACTGAGTTTCCTTGAGAGCTGCTTGGAAGCCTGATGGTGTGTGAAGTTAGTGAGCCAAATGGAGTTGTTCTCCCACAAGAACCACTCGGCTGATCCTTCTTCAATATGCCCTTCACCAACATGCAGTGTTTCCTTGATTGAATTAGCTCTCACACCAATATTTACGTCTAGAGCCTTTGCATTGAGGGCTATCTGAAAACGGCTGTGGCGCTGAAGTTGCCTGTCAATGTGGAGTTGGTGGTATGTGAAACCCGCATGTGGAGCATTCGTTTGTGTGGGATGCTCACCAACCTTCATTTCAGTCCTACGTACTCAAAAGGCACTAAGCCTAGAGTGTGAAAACTGAGTTTCCTTGAGAGCTGCTGGGAAGCCTGATGGTGTGTGAAGTTAGTGAGCCAAATGGAGTTGTTCACCCACAAGAACCACTCGGTTGATCCTTCTTCAATATGCCCTTCACCAACATGCAGTGTTTCCTTGATTGAATTAGCTCTCACACCAGTATTTGCGTCTAGAGCCTTTACATTGAGGGCTATCTGAAAACGGCTGTGGCGCTGAAGTTGCCTGAGAATGTGGAGTTGGTGGCATGTGAAACCCGCATGTGGAGCATTCGTTTGTGTGGGATGCTCTACCAGGTTCATTCTTAGATAATGCACTCAAAGGGCACTAAGCATAGAGTTGAAAACTGAGTTTCTTTGAGAGCTGCTTGGAAGCCTGGTGGTGTGTGAAGTTAGTGAGCCTAATGGAGTTGTTCTCCCACAAGAACCACTCGGCTGATCCTTCTTCAATATGCCCTTCACCAACATGCAGTGTTTCCTTGATTGAATTAGCTCTCACACCAATATTTGAGTCTAGTGCCTTTGCATTGAGGGCTATCTGAAAACGGCTGTGGCGCTGAAGTTGCCTGAGATTGTGGAGTTGGTGGCATGTGAAACCCGCATGTGGAGCATTCGTTTGTGTGGGATGCTCTACCATGTTCATTCCTAGATAATGCACTCAAAGGGCACTAAGCATAGAGTGTGAAAACTGAGTTTCCTTGAGAGCTGTTTGGAAGCCTGATGGTGTGTGAAGTTAGTGAGCCAAATGGAGTTGTTCTCCCACAAGAACCACTCGGCTGATCCTTCTTCAATATGCCCTTCACCAACATGCAGTGTTTCCTTGATTGAATTAGCTCTCACACCAATATTTACGTCTAGAGCCTTTGCATTGAGGGCTATCTGAAAACGGCTGTGGCGCTGAAGTTGCCTGTGAATGTGGAGTTGGTGGCATGTGAAACCCGCATGTGGAGCATTCGTTTGTGTGGGATGCTCACCAACCTTCATTTCAGTCCTAAGTACTCAAAAGGCACTAAGCATAGAGTGTGAAAACTGAGTTTCCTTGAGAGCTGCTGGGAAGCCTGATGGTGTGTGAAGTTAGTGAGCCAAATGGAGTTGTTCTCCCACAAGAACCACTCGGCTGATCCTTCTTCATTATGCCCTTCACCAACATGCAGTGTTTCCTTGATTGAAGTAGCTCTCACACCAGTATTTGCGTCTAGAGCCTTTGCATTGAGGGCTATCTGAAAACGGCTGTCGCGCTGAAGTTGCCTGAGAATGTGGAGTTGGTGGCATGTGAAACCCGCATGTGGAGCATTCGTTTGTGTGGGATGCTCTACCAGGTTCATTCCTAGATAATGCACTCAAAGGGCACTAAGCCTAGAGTGTGAAAACTGAGTTTCCTTGAGAGCTGCTTGGAAGCCTGATGGTGTGTGAAGTTAGTGAGCCAAATGGAGTTGTTCTCCCACAAGAACCACTCGGCTGATCCTTCTTCAATATGCCCTTCACCAACATGCAGTGTTTCCTTGATTGAATTAGCTCTCACACCAATATTTGCGTCTAGAGCCTTTGCATTGAGGGCTATCTGAAAACGGCTGTGGCGCTGAAGTTGCCTGTGAATGTGGAGTTGGTGGCATGTGAAACCCGCATGTGGAGCATTCGTTTGTGTGGGATGCTCTACCAGGTTCATTCCTAGATAATGCACTCAAAGGGCACTAAGTCTAAAGTTGAAAACTGAGTTTCCTTGAGAGCTGCTTGGAAGCCTGATGGTGTGTGAAGTTAGTGAGCCAAATGGAGTTGTTCTCCCACAAGAACCACTCGGCTGATCCTTATTCAATATGCCCTTCACCAACATGCAGTGTTTCCTTGATTGAATTAGCTCTCACACCAATTTTGCGTCTAGAGCCTTTGCATTGAGGGCTATCTGAAAACGGCTGTGGCGCTGAAGTTGCCTGTGAATGTGGAGTTGGTGGCATGTGAAACCCGCATGTGGAGCATTCGTTTGTGTGGGATGCTCACCAACCTTCATTTCAGTCCTAAGTACTCAAAAGGCACTAAGCCTAGAGTGTGAAAACTGAGTTTCCTTGAGAGCTGCTGGGAAGCCTGATGGTGTGTGAAGTTAGTGAGCCAAATGGAGTTGTTCTCCCACCAGAACCACTCGGCTGATCCTTCTTCAATATGCCCTTCACCAACATGCAGTGTTTCCTTGATTGAATTAGCTCTCACACCAATATTTGTGTCTAGAGCCTTTGCATTGAGGGCTATCTGAAAACGGCTGTGGCGCTGAAGTTGCCTGAGAATGTGGAGTTGGTGGCATGTGAAACCCGCATGTGGAGCATTCGTTTGTGTGGGATGCTCTACCAGGTTCATTCCTAGATAATGCACTCAAAGGGCACTAAGTCATAGAGTGTGAAAACTGAGTTTCCTTGAGAGCTGCTTGGAAGCCTGATGGTGTGTGAAGTTAGTGAGCCAAATGGAGTTGTTCTCCCACAAGAACCACTCGGCTGATCCTTCTTCAATATGCCCTTCACCAACATGCAGTGTTTCCTTGATTGAATTAGCTCTCACACCAATATTTGCGTCTAGAGCCTTTGCATTGAGGGCTATCTGAAAACGGCTGTGGCGCTGAAGTTGCCTATCAATGTGGAGTTGGTGGCATGTGAAACCCGCAGTGGAGCATTCGTTTGTGTGGGATGCTCTACCAGGTTCATTCCTAGATAATGCACTCAAAGGGCACTAAGCATAGAGTGTGAAAACTGAGTTTCCTTGAGAGCTGCTTGGAAGCCTGATGGTGTGTGAAGTTAGTGAGCCAAATGGAGTTGTTCTCCCACAAGAACCACTCAGCTGATCCTTCTTCAATATGCCCTTCACCAACATGCAATGTTTTCTTGATTGAATTAGCTCTCACACCAATATTTGCGTCTAGAGCCTTTGCATTGAGGGCTATCTGAAAACGGCTGTGGCGCTGAAGTTGCCTGTGAATGTGGAGTTGGTGGCATGTGAAACCCGCATGTGGAGCATTCGTTTGTGTGGGATGCTCACCAACCTTCATTTCAGTCCTAAGTACTCAAAAGGCACTAAGCATAGAGTGTGAAAACTGAGTTTCCTTGAGAGCTGCTTGGAAGCCTGATGGTGTGTGAAGTTAGTGAGCCAAATGGAGTTGTTCTCCCACAAGAACCACTCGCTGATCCTTCTTCAATATGCCCTTCACCAACATGCAGTGTTTCCTTGATTGAATTAGCTCTCACACCAATATTTACGTCTAGAGCCTTTGCATTGAGGGCTATCTGAAAACGGCTGTGGCGCTGAAGTTGCCTGTCAATGTGGAGTTGGTGGCATGTGAAACCCGCATGTGGAGCATTCGTTTGTGTGGGATGCTCACCAACCTTCATTTCAGTCCTAAGTACTCAAAAGGCACTAAGCATAGAGTGTGAAAACTGAGTTTCCTTGAGAGCTGCTGGGAAGCCTGATTGTGTGTGAAGTTAGTGAGCCAAATGGAGTTGTTCTCCCACAAGAACCACTCGGCTGATCCTTCTTCATTATGCCCTTCACCAACATGCAGTGTTTCCTTGATTGAAGTAGCTCTCACACCAGTATTTGCGTCTAGAGCCTTTGCATTGAGGGCTATCTGAAAACGGCTGTCGCGCTGAAGTTGCCTGAGAATGTGGAGTTGGTGGCATGTGAAACCCGCATGTGGAGCATTCGTTTGTGTGGGATGCTCTACCAGGTTCATTCCTAGATAATGCACTCAAAGGGCACTAAGCCTAGAGTGTGAAAACTGAGTTTCCTTGAGAGCTGCTTGGAAGCCTGATGGTGTGTGAAGTTAGTGAGCCAAATGGAGTTGTTCTCCCACAAGAACCACTCGGCTGATCCTTCTTCAATATGCCCTTCACCAACATGCAGTGTTTCCTTGATTGAATTAGCTCTCACACCAATATTTGCGTCTAGAGCCTTTGCATTGAGGGCTATCTGAAAACGGCTGTGGCGCTGAAGTTGCCTGTGAATGTGGAGTTGGTGGCATGTGAAACCCGCATGTGGAGCATTCGTTTGTGTGGGATGCTCTACCAGGTTCATTCCTAGATAATGCACTCAAAGGGCACTAAGTCTAAAGTTGAAAACTGAGTTTCCTTGAGAGCTGCTTGGAAGCCTGATGGTGTGTGAAGTTAGTGAGCCAAATGGAGTTGTTCTCCCACAAGAACCACTCGGCTGATCCTTCTTCCATATGCCCTTCACCAACATGCAGTGTTTCCTTGATTGAATTAGCTCTCACACCAATATTTGCGTCTAGAGCCTTTGCATTGAGGGCTATCTGAAAACGGCTGTGGCGCTGAAGTTGCCTGTGAATGTGGAGTTGGTGGCATGTGAAACCCGCATGTGGAGCATTCGTTTGCGTGGGATGCTCTACCAGGTTCATTCCTAGATAATGCACTCAAAGGGCACTAAGCATAGAGTGTGAAAACTGAGTTTCCTTGAGAGCTGCTTGGAAGCCTGATGGTGTGTGAATGTAGTGAGCCAAATGGAGTTGTTCTCCCACAAGAACCACTCGGCTGATCCTTCTTCAATATGCCCTTCACCAACATGCAGTGTTTCCTTGATTGAATTAGCTCTCACACCAATATTTGCGTCTAGAGCCTTTGCATTGAGGGCTATCTGAAAACGGCTGTGGCGCTGAAGTTGCCTGTGAATGTGGAGTTGGTGGCATGTGAAACCCGCATGTGGAGCATTCGTTTGTGTGGGATGCTCACCAACCTTCATTTCAGTCCTAAGTACTCAAAAGGCACTAAGCATAGAGTGTGAAAACTGAGTTTCCTTGAGAGCTGCTGGAAGCCTGATGGTGTGTGAAGTTAGTGAGCCAAATGGAGTTGTTCTCCCACAAGAACCACTCGGCTGATCCTTCTTCAATATGCCCTTCACCAACATGCAGTGTTTCCTTGATTGAATTAGCTCTCACACCAATATTTGTGTCTAGAGCCTTTGCATTGAGGGCTATCTGAAAACGGCTGTGGCTCTGAAGTTGCCTGAGAATGTGGAGTTGGTGGCATGTGAAACCCGCATGTGGAGCATTCGTTTGTGTGGGATGCTCTACCAGGTTCATTCCTAGATAATGCACTCAAAGGGCACTAAGCATAGAGTGTGAAAACTGAGTTTCCTTGAGAGCTGCTTGGAAGCCTGATGGTGTGTGAAGTTAGTGAGCCAAATGGAGTTGTTCTCCCACAAGAACCACTCGGCTGATCCTTCTTCAATATGCCCTTCACCAACATGCAGTGTTTCCTTGATTGAATTAGCTCTCACACCAATATTTGCGTCTAGAGCCTTTGCATTGAGGGCTATCTGAAAATGGCTGTGGCGCTGAAGTTGCCTATCAATGTGGAGTTGGTGGCATGTGAAACCCGCAGTGGAGCATTCGTTTGTGTGGGATGCTCTACCAGGTTCATTCCTAGATAATGCACTCAAAGGGCACTAAGCATAGAGTGTGCAAACTGAGTTTCCTTGAGAGCTGCTTGGAAGCCTGATGGTGTGTGAAGTTAGTGAGCCAAATGGAGTTGTTCTCCCACAAGAACCACTCAGCTGATCCTTCTTCAATATGCCCTTCACCAACATGCAGTGTTTTCTTGATTGAATTAGCTCTCACACCAATATTTGCGTCTAGAGCCTTTGCATTGAGGGCTATCTGAAAACGGCTGTGGCGCTGAAGTTGCCTGTGAATGTGGAGTTGGTGGCATGTGAAACCCGCATGTGGAGCATTCGTTTGTGTGGGATGCTCACCAACCTTCATTTCAGTCCTAAGTACTCAAAAGGCACAAAGCATAGAGTGTGAAAACTGAGTTTCCTTGAGAGCTGCTTGGAAGCCTGATGGTGTGTGAAGTTAGTGAGCCAAATGGAGTTGTTCTCCCACAAGAACCACTCGGCTGATCCTTCTTCAATATGCCCTTCACCAACATGCAGTGTTTCCTTGATTGAATTAGCTCTCACACCAATATTTGCGTCTAGAGCCTTTGCATTGAGGGCTATCTGAAAACGGCTGTGGCGCTGAAGTTGCCTGAGAATGTGGAGTTGGTTTCATGTGAAACCCGCATGTGGAGCATTCGTTTGTGTGGGATGCTCTACCAGGTTCATTCCTAGATAATGCAGTCAAAGGGCACTAAGCATAGAGTGTGAAAACTGAGTTTCCTTGAGAGCTGCTTGGAAGCCTGATGGTGTGTGAAGTTAGTGAGCCAAATGGAGTTGTTCTCCCACAAGAACCACTCGGCTGATCCTTCTTCAATATGCCCTTCACCAACATGCAGTGTTTCCTTGATTGAATTAGCTCTCACACCAATATTTGCGTCTAGAGCCTTTGCATTGAGGGCTATCTGAAAACGGCTGTGGCGCTGAAGTTGTCTATCAATGTGGAGTTGGTGGCATGTGAAACCCGCAGTGGAGCATTCGTTTGTGTGGGATGCTCTACCAGGTTCATTCCTAGATAATGCACTCAAAGGGCACTAAGCATAGAGTGTGAAAACTGAGTTTCCTTGAGAGCTGCTTGGAAGCCTGATGGTGTGTGAAGTTAGTGAGCCAAATGGAGTTGTTCTCCCACAAGAACCACTCAGCTGATCCTTCTTCAATATGCCCTTCACCAACATGCAGTGTTTCCTTGATTGAATTAGCTCTCACACCAATATTTGCGTCTAGAGCCTTTGCATTGAGGGCTATCTGAAAACGGCTGTGGCGCTGAAGTTGCCTGTGAATGTGGAGTTGGTGGCATGTGAAACCCGCATGTGGAGCATTCGTTTGTGTGGGATGCTCCCCAACCTTCATTTCAGTCCTAAGTACTCAAAAGGCACTAAGCATAGAGTGTGAAAACTGAGTTTCCTTGAGAGCTGCTGGGAAGCCTGATGGTGTGTGAAGTTAGTGAGCCAAATGGAGTTGTTCTCCCACAAGAACCACTCGGCTGATCCTTCTTCAATATGCCCTTCACCAACATGCAGTGTTTCCTTGATTGAATTAGCTCTCACACCAATATTTGTGTCTAGAGCCTTTGCATTGAGGGCTATCTGAAAACGGCTGTGGCACTGAAGTTGCCTGAGAATGTGGAGTTGGTGGCATGTGAAACCCGCATGTGGAGCATTCGTTTGTGTGGGATGCTCTACCAGGTTCATTCCTAGATAATGCAGTCAAAGGGCACTAAGCATAGAGTGTGAAAACTGAGTTTCCTTGAGAGCTGCTTGGAAGCCTGATGGTGTGTGAAGTTAGTGAGCCAAATGGAGTTGTTCTCCCACAAGAACCACTCGGCTGATCCTTCTTCAATATGCCCTTCACCAACATGCAGTGTTTCCTTGATTGAATTAGCTCTCACACCAATATTTGCGTCTAGAGCCTTTGCATTGAGGGCTATCTGAAACGGCTGTGGCGCTGAAGTTGCCTATCAATGTGGAGTTGGTGGCATGTGAAACCCGCAGTGGAGCATTCGTTTGTGTGGGATGCTCTACCAAGTTCATTCCTAGATAATGCACTCAAAGGGCACTAAGCATAGAGTGTGAAAACTGAGTTTCCTTGAGAGCTGCTTGGAAGCCTGATGGTGTGTGAAGTTAGTGAGCCAAATGGAGTTGTTCTCCCACAAGAACCACTCAGCTGATCCTTCTTCAATATGCCCTTCACCAACATGCAGTGTTTCCTTGATTGAATTAGCTCTCACACCAATATTTGCGTCTAGAGCCTTTGCATTGTGGGCTATCTGAAAACGGCTGTGGCGCTGAAGTTGCCTGAGAATGTGGAGTTGGTGGCATGTGAAACCCGCATGTGGAGCATTCGTTTGTGTGGGATGCTCTACCAGGTTCATTCCTAGATAATGCACTCAAAGGGCACTAAGCATAGAGTGTGCAAACTGAGTTTCCTTGAGAGCTGCTTGGAAGCCTGATTGTGTGTGAAGTTAGTGAGCCTAATGGAGTTGTTCTCCCACAAGAACCACTCAGCTGATCCTTCTTCAATATGCCCTTCACCAACATGCAGTGTTTCCTTGATTGAATTAGCTCTCACACCAATATTTGCGTCTAGAGCCTTTGCATTGAGGGCTATCTGAAAACGGCTGTGGCGCTGAAGTTGCCTGTGAATGTGGAGTTGGTGGCATGTGAAACCCGCATGTGGAGCATTCGTTTGTGTGGGATGCTCCCCAACCTTCATTTCAGTCCTAAGTACTCAAAAGGCACTAAGCATAGAGTGTGAAAACTGAGTTTCCTTGAGAGCTGCTGGGAAGCCTGATGGTGTGTGAAGTTAGTGAGCCAAATGGAGTTGTTCTCCCACAAGAACCACTCGGCTGATCCTTCTTCAATATGCCCTTCACCAACATGCAGTGTTTCCTTGATTGAATTAGCTCTCACACCAATATTTGCGTCTAGAGCCTTTGCATTGAGGGCTATCTGAAAACGGCTGTGGCGCTGAAGTTGCCTGAGAATGTGGAGTTGGTTTCATGTGAAACCCGCATGTGGAGCATTCGTTTGTGTGGGATGCTCTACCAGGTTCATTCCTAGATAATGCACTCAAAGGGCACTAAGCATAGAGTGTGAAAACTGAGTTTCCTTGAGAGCTGCTTGGAAGCCTGATGGTGTGTGAAGTTAGTGAGCCAAATGGAGTTGTTCTCCCACAAGAACCACTCGGCTGATCCTTCTTCAATATGCCCTTCACCAACATGCAGTGTTTCCTTGATTGAATTAGCTCTCACACCAATATTTGCGTCTAGAGCCTTTGCATTGAGGGCTATCTGAAAACGGCTGTGGCGCTGAAGTTGTCTATCAATGTGGAGTTGGTGGCATGTGAAACCCGCAGTGGAGCATTCGTTTGTGTGGGATGCTCTACCAGGTTCATTCCTAGATAATGCACTCAAAGGGCACTAAGCATAGAGTGTGAAAACTGAGTTTCCTTGAGAGCTGCTTGGAAGCCTGATGGTGTGTGAAGTTAGTGAACCAAATGGAGTTGTTCTCCCACAAGAACCACTCAGCTGATCCTTCTTCAATATGCCCTTCACCAACATGCAGTGTTTCCTTGATTGAATTAGCTCTCACACCAATATTTGCGTCTAGAGCCTTTGCATTGAGGGCTATCTGAAAACGGCTGTGGCGCTGAAGTTGCCTGTGAATGTGGAGTTGGTGGCATGTGAAACCCGCATGTGGAGCATTCGTTTGTGTGGGATGCTCCCCAACCTTCATTTCAGTCCTAAGTACTCAAAAGGCACTAAGCATAGAGTGTGAAAACTGAGTTTCCTTGAGAGCTGCTGGGAAGCCTGATGGTGTGTGAAGTTAGTGAGCCAAATGGAGTTGTTCTCCCACAAGAACCACTCGGCTGATCCTTCTTCAATATGCCCTTCACCAACATGCAGTGTTTCCTTGATTGAATTAGCTCTCACACCAATATTTGTGTCTAGAGCCTTTGCATTGAGGGCTATCTGAAAACGGCTGTGGCACTGAAGTTGCCTGAGAATGTGGAGTTGGTGGCATGTGAAACCCGCATGTGGAGCATTCGTTTGTGTGGGATGCTCTACCAGGTTCATTCCTAGATAATGCAGTCAAAGGGCACTAAGCATAGAGTGTGAAAACTGAGTTTCCTTGAGAGCTGCTTGGAAGCCTGATGGTGTGTGAAGTTAGTGAGCCAAATGGAGTTGTTCTCCCACAAGAACCACTCGGCTGATCCTTCTTCAATATGCCCTTCACCAACATGCAGTGTTTCCTTGATTGAATTAGCTCTCACACCAATATTTGCGTCTAGAGCCTTTGCATTGAGGGCTATCTGAAAACGGCTGTGGCGCTGAAGTTGCCTATCAATGTGGAGTTGGTGGCATGTGAAACCCGCAGTGGAGCATTCGTTTGTGTGGGATGCTCTACCAAGTTCATTCCTAGATAATGCAGTCAAAGGGCACTAAGCATAGAGTGTGAAAACTGAGTTTCCTTGAGAGCTGCTTGGAAGCCTGATGGTGTGTGAAGTTAGTGAGCCAAATGGAGTTGTTCTCCCACAAGAACCACTCAGCTGATCCTTCTTCAATATGCCCTTCACCAACATGCAGTGTTTCCTTGATTGAATTAGCTCTCACACCAATATTTGCGTCTAGAGCCTTTGCATTGTGGGCTATCTGAAAACGGCTGTGGCGCTGAAGTTGCCTGAGAATGTGGAGTTGGTGGCATGTGAAACCCGCATGTGGAGCATTCGTTTGTGTGGGATGCTCTACCAGGTTCATTCCTAGATAATGCACTCAAAGGGCACTAAGCATAGAGTGTGCAAACTGAGTTTCCTTGAGAGCTGCTTGGAAGCCTGATTGTGTGTGAAGTTAGTGAGCCAAATGGAGTTGTTCTCCCACAAGAACCACTCAGCTGATCCTTCTTCAATATGCCCTTCACCAACATGCAGTGTTTTCTTGATTGAATTAGCTCTCACACCAATATTTGCGTCTAGAGCCTTTGCATTGAGGGCTATCTGAAAACGGCTGTGGCGCTGAAGTTGCCTGTGAATGTGGAGTTGGTGGCATGTGAAACCCGCATGTGGAGCATTCGTTTGTGTGGGATGCTCACCAACCTTCATTTCAGTCCTAAGTACTCAAAAGGCACTAAGCATAGAGTGTGAAAACTGAGTTTCCTTGAGAGCTGCTTGGAAGCCTGATGGTGTGTGAAGTTAGTGAGCCAAATGGAGTTGTTCTCCCACAAGAACCACTCGGCTGATCCTTCTTCAATATGCCCTTCACCAACATGCAGTGTTTCCTTGATTGAATTAGCTCTCACACCAATATTTGCGTCTAGAGCCTTTGCATTGAGGGCTATCTGAAAACGGCTGTGGCGCTGAAGTTGCCTGAGAATGTGGAGTTGGTTTCATGTGAAACCCGCATGTGGAGCATTCGTTTGTGTGGGATGCTCTACCAGGTTCATTCCTAGATAATGCAGTCAAAGGGCACTAAGCATAGAGTGTGAAAACTGAGTTTCCTTGAGAGCTGCTTGGAAGCCTGATGGTGTGTGAAGTTAGTGAGCCAAATGGAGTTGTTCTCCCACAAGAACCACTCGGCTGATCCTTCTTCAATATGCCCTTCACCAACATGCAGTGTTTCCTTGATTGAATTAGCTCTCACACCAATATTTGCGTCTAGAGCCTTTGCATTGAGGGCTATCTGAAAACGGCTGTGGCGCTGAAGTTGTCTATCAATGTGGAGTTGGTGGCATGTGAAACCCGCAGTGGAGCATTCGTTTGTGTGGGATGCTCTACCAGGTTCATTCCTAGATAATGCACTCAAAGGGCACTAAGCATAGAGTGTGAAAACTGAGTTTCCTTGAGAGCTGCTTGGAAGCCTGATGGTGTGTGAAGTTAGTGAGCCAAATGGAGTTGTTCTCCCACAAGAACCACTCAGCTGATCCTTCTTCAATATGCCCTTCACCAACATGCAGTGTTTCCTTGATTGAATTAGCTCTCACACCAATATTTCCGTCTAGAGCCTTTGCATTGAGGGCTATCTGAAAACGGCTGTGGCGCTGAAGTTGCCTGTGAATGTGGAGTTGGTGGCATGTGAAACCCGCATGTGGAGCATTCGTTTGTGTGGGATGCTCCCCAACCTTCATTTCAGTCCTAAGTACTCAAAAGGCACTAAGCATAGAGTGTGAAAACTGAGTTTCCTTGAGAGCTGCTGGGAAGCCTGATGGTGTGTGAAGTTAGTGAGCCAAATGGAGTTGTTCTCCCACAAGAACCACTCGGCTGATCCTTCTTCAATATGCCCTTCACCAACATGCAGTGTTTCCTTGATTGAATTAGCTCTCACACCAATATTTGTGTCTAGAGCCTTTGCATTGAGGGCTATCTGAAAACGGCTGTGGTGCTGAAGTTGCCTGAGAATGTGGAGTTGGTGGCATGTGAAACCCGCATGTGGAGCATTCGTTTGTGTGGGATGCTCTACCAGGTTCATTCCTAGATAATGCAGTCAAAGGGCACTAAGCATAGAGTGTGAAAACTGAGTTTCCTTGAGAGCTGCTTGGAAGCCTGATGGTGTGTGAAGTTAGTGAGCCAAATGGAGTTGTTCTCCCACAAGAACCACTCGGCTGATCCTTCTTCAATATGCCCTTCACCAACATGCAGTGTTTCCTTGATTGAATTAGCTCTCACACCAATATTTGCGTCTAGAGCCTTTGCATTGAGGGCTATCTGAAAACGGCTGTGGCGCTGAAGTTGCCTATCAATGTGGAGTTGGTGGCATGTGAAACCCGCAGTGGAGCATTCGTTTGTGTGGGATGCTCTACCAAGTTCATTCCTAGATAATGCACTCAAAGGGCACTAAGCATAGAGTGTGAAAACTGAGTTTCCTTGAGAGCTGCTTGGAAGCCTGATGGTGTGTGAAGTTAGTGAGCCAAATGCAGTTGTTCTCCCACAAGAACCACTCAGCTGATCCTTCTTCAATATGCCCTTCACCAACATGCAGTGTTTCCTTGATTGAATTAGCTCTCACACCAATATTTGCGTCTAGAGCCTTTGCATTGAGGGCTATCTGAAAACGGCTGTGGCGCTGAAGTTGCCTGTGAATGTGGAGTTGGTGGCATGTGAAACCCGCATGTGGAGCATTCGTTTGTGTGGGATGCTCCCCAACCTTCATTTCAGTCCTAAGTACTCAAAAGGCACTAAGCATAGAGTGTGAAAACTGAGTTTCCTTGAGAGCTGCTGGGAAGCCTGATGGTGTGTGAAGTTAGTGAGCCAAATGGAGTTGTTCTCCCACAAGAACCACTCGGCTGATCCTTCTTCAATATGCCCTTCAGCAACATGCAGTGTTTCCTTGATTGAATTAGCTCTCACACCAATATTTGCGTCTAGAGCCTTTGCATTGAGGGCTATCTGAAAACGGCTGTGGCGCTGAAGTTGCCTGAGAATGTGGAGTTGGTGGCATGTGAAACCCGCATGTGGAGCATTCGTTTGTGTGGGATGCTCTACCAGGTTCATTTCTAGATAATGCACTCAAAGGGCACTAAGCATAGAGTGTGAAAACTGAGTTTCCTTGAGAGCTGCTTGGAAGCCTGATGGTGTGTGAAGTTAGTGAGCCAAATGGAGTTGTTCTCCCACAAGCACCACTCTGCTGATCCTTCTTCAATATGCCCTTCACCAACATGCAGTGTTTCCTTGATTGAATTAGCTCTCACACCAATATTTGCGTCTAGAGCCTTTGCATTGAGGGCTATCTGAAAACGGCTGTGGCGCTGAAGTTGTCTATCAATGTGGAGTTGGTGGCATGTGAAACCCGCATGTGGAGCATTCGTTTGTGTGGGATGCTCTACCAGGTTCATTCCTAGATAATGCAATCAAAGGGCACTAAGCATAGAGTGTGAAAACTTAGTTTCCTTGAGAGCTGTTTGAAAGCCTGATGGTGTGTGAAGTTAGTGAGCCAAATGGAGTTGTTCTCCCACAAGCACCGCTCTGCTGATCCTTCTTCAATATGCCCTTCACCAACATGCAGTGTTTCCTTGATTGAATTAGCTCTCACACCAATATTTGCGTCTAGAGCCTTTGCATTGAGGGCTATCTGAAAACGGCTGTGGCGCTGAAGTTGCCTGTGAATGTGGAGTTGGTGGCATGTGAAACCCGCATGTGGAGCATTCGTTTGTGTGGGATGCTCTACCAGGTTCATTCCTAGATAATGCACTCAAAGGGCACTAAGCATAGAGTGTGAAAACTGAGTTTCCTTGAGAGCTGCTTGGAAGCTTGATGGTGTGTGAAGTTAGTGAGCCAAATGGAGTTGTTCTCCCACAAGAATCACTCGGCTGATCCTTCTTCAATATGCCCTTCACCAACATGCAGTGTTTCCTTGATTGAATTAGCTCTCACACCAATATTTGCGTCTAGAGCCTTTGCATTGAGGGCTATCTGAAAACGGCTGTCGCGCTGAAGTTGCCTGAGAATGTGGAGTTGGTGGCATGTGAAACCCACATGTGGAGCATTCGTTTGTGTGGGATACTCTACCAGGTTCATTCCTAGATAATGCACTCAAAGGGCACTAAGCATAGAGTGTGAAAACTGAGTTTCCTTTAGAGCTGCTTGGAAGCCTGATGGTGTGTGAAGTTAGTGAGCCAAATGGAGTTGTTCTCCCACAAGAATCACTCGGCTGATCCTTCTTCAATATGCCCTTCACCAACATGCAGTGTTTCCTTGATTGAATTAGCTCTCACACCAATATTTGCGTCTAGAGCCTTTGCATTGAGGGCTATCTGAAAACGGCTGTGGCGCTGAAGTTGCCTGTCAATGTGGAGTTGGTGGCATGTGAAACCCGCATGTGGAGCATTCGTTTGTGTGGGATGCTCTACCAGGTTCATTCCTAGATAATGCACTCAAAGGGCACTAAGCATAGAGTGTGAAAACTGAGTTTCCTTGAGAGCTGCTTGGAAGCCGGATGGTGTGTGAAGTTAGTGAGCCAAATGGAGTTGTTCTCCCACAAGAACCACTCAGCTGATCCTTGTTCAATATGCCCTTCACCAACATGCAGTGTTTCCTTGATTGAATTAGCTCTCACACCAATATTTGCGTCTAGAGCCTTTGCATTGAGGGCTATCTGTAAATGGCTGTCGCGCTGAAGTTGCCTGAGAATGTGGAGTTGGTGGCATGTGAAACCCGCATGTGGAGCATTCGTTTGTGTGGGATGCTCTACCAGGTTCATTCCTAGATAATGCACTCAAAGGGCACTAAGCATAGAGTGTGAAAACTGAGTTTCCTTGAGAGCTGCTTGGAAGCCTGATGGTGTGTGAAGTTAGTGAGCCAAATGGAGTTGTTCTCCCACAAGCACCGCTCTGCTGATCCTTCTTCAATATGCCCTTCACCAACATGCAGTGTTTCCTTGATTGAATTAGCTCTCACACCAATATTTGCGTCTAGAGCCTTTGCATTGAGGGCTATCTGTAAATGGCTGTCGCGCTGAAGTTGCCTGAGAATGTGGAGTTGGTGGCATGTGAAACCCGCATGTGGAGCATTCGTTTGTGTGGGATGCTCTACCAGGTTCATTCCTAGATAATGCACTCAAAGGGCACTAAGCATAGAGTGTGAAAACTGAGTTTCCTTGAGAGCTGCTTGGAAGCCTGATGGTGTGTGAAGTTAATGAGCCAAATGGAGTTGTTCTCCCAAAAGAATCACTCGGCTGATCCTTCTTCAATATGCCCTTCACCAACATGCAGTGTTTCCTTGATTGAATTAGCTCTCACACCAATATTTGCGTCTAGAGCCTTTGCATTGAGGGCTATCTGAAAACGGCTGTGGCTCTGAAGTTGCCTGTCAATGTGGAGTTGGTGGCATGTGAAACCCGCATGTGGAGCATTCGTTTGTGTGGGATGCTCTACCATGTTCATTCCTAGATAATGCACTCAAAGGGCACTAAGCATAGAGTGTGAAAACTGAGTTTCCTTGAGAGCTGCTTGGAAGCCTGATGGTGTGTGACGTTAGTGAGCCAAATGGAGTTGTGCTCCCACAAGAACCACTCGGCTGATCCTTCTTCAATATGCCCTTCACCAACATGCAGTGTTTCCTTGATTGAATTAGCTCTCACACCAATATTTGCGTCTAGAGCCTTTGCATTGAGGGCTATCTGAAAACAGCTGTGGCGCTGAAGTTGCCTGTGAATGTGGAGTTGGTGGCATGTGAAACCCGCATTTGGGCGTTTGTTTGTGTGGGATGCTCTACCAGGTTCATTCCTAGATAATGCACTCAAAGGGCACTAAGCATAGAGTGTGAAAACTGAGTTTCCTTGAGAGCTGCTTGGAAGCCTGATGGTGTGTGAAGTTAGTGAGCCAAATGGAGTTGTTCTCCCACAAGAACCACTCGGCTGATCCTTCTTCAATATGCCCTTCACCAACATGCAGTGTTTCCTTGATTGAATTAGCTCTCACACCAATATTTGCGTCTAGAGCCTTTGCATTGAGGGCTTCTGAAAACGGCTGTGGCGCTGAAGTTGCCTGTGAATGTGGAGTTGGTGGCATGTGAAACCCGCATGTGGAGCATTCGTTTGTGTGGGATGCTCTACCAGGTTCATTCCTAGATAATGCACTCAAAGGGCACTAAGCCTAGAGTGTGAAAACTGAGTTTCCTTGAGAGCTGCTTGGAAGCCTGATGGTGTGTGAAGTTAGTGAGCCAAATGGAGTTGTTCTCCCACAAGCACCGCTCTGCTGATCCTTCTTCAATATGCCCTTCACCAACATGCAGTGTTTCCTTGATTGAATTAGCTCTCACACCAATATTTGCGTCTAGAGCCTTTGCATTGAGGGCTATCTGTAAATGGCTGTCGCGCTGAAGTTGCCTGAGAATGTGGAGTTGGTGGCATGTGAAACCCGCATGTGGAGCATTCGTTTGTGTGGGATGCTCTACCAGGTTCATTCCTAGATAATGCACTCAAAGGGCACTAAGCATAGAGTGTGAAAACTGAGTTTCCTTGAGAGCTGCTTGGAAGCCTGATGGTGTGTGAAGTTAGTGAGCCAAATGGAGTTGTTCTCCCAAAAGAATCACTCGGCTGATCCTTCTTCAATATGCCCTTCACCAACATGCAGTGTTTCCTTGATTGAATTAGCTCTCACACCAATATTTGCGTCTAGAGCCTTTGCATTGAGGGCTATCTGAAAACGGCTGTGGCTCTGAAGTTGCCTGTCAATGTGGAGTTGGTGGCATGTGAAACCCGCATGTGGAGCATTCGTTTGTGTGGGATGCTCTACCAGGTTCATTCCTAGATAATGCACTCAAAGGGCACTAAGCATAGAGTGTGAAAACTGAGTTTCCTTGAGAGCTGCTTGGAAGCCTGATGGTGTGTGAAGTCAGTGAGCCAAATGGAGTTGTGCTCCCAAAAGAATCACTCGGCTGATCCTTCTTCAATATGCCCTTCACCAACATGCAGTGTTTCCTTGATTGAATTAGCTCTCACACCAATATTTGCGTCTAGAGCCTTTGCATTGAGGGCTATCTGAAAACAGCTGTGGCGCTGAAGTTGCCTGTGAATGTGGAGTTGGTGGCATGTGAAACCCGCATGTGGAGCATTCGTTTGTGTGGGATGCTCTACCAGGTTCATTCCTAGATAATGCACTCAAAGGGCACTAAGCATAGAGTGTGAAAACTGAGTTTCCTTGAGAGCTGCTTGGAAGCCTGATGGTGTGTGACGTTAGTGAGCCAAATGGAGTTGTTCTCCCACAAGAACCACTCGGCTGATCCTTCTTCAATATGCCCTTCACCAACATGCAGTGTTTCCTTGATTGAATTAGCTCTCACACCAATATTTGCGTCTAGAGCCTTTGCATTGAGGGCTATCTGAAAACGGCTGTGGCGCTGAAGTTGCCTGAGAATGTGGAGTTGGTGGCATGTGAAACCCGCATGTGGAGCATTCGTTTGTGTGGGATGCTCTACCAGGTTCATTCCTAGATAATGCACTCAAAGGGCACTAAGCATAGAGTGTGAAAACTGAGTTTCCTTGAGAGCTGTTTGGAAGCCTGATGGTGTGTGAATTTAGTGAGCCAAATGGAGTTGTTCTCCCACAAGAACCACTCGGCTGATCCTTCTTCAATATGCCCTTCACCAACATGCAGTGTTTCCTTGATTGAATTAGCTCTCACACCAATATTTGCGTCTAGAGCCTTTGCATTGAGGGCTATCTGAAAACAGCTGTGGCGCTGAAGTTGCCTGTGAATGTGGAGTTGGTGGCATGTGAAACCCGCATTTGGGCGTTTGTTTGTGTGGGATGCTCTACCAGGTTCATTCCTAGATAATGCACTCAAAGGGCACTAAGCATAGAGTGTGAAAACTGAGTTTCCTTGAGAGCTGCTTGGAAGCCTGATGGTGTGTGAAGTTGGTGAGCCAAATGGAGTTGTTCTCCCACAAGAACCACTCGGCTGATCCTTCTTCAATATGCCCTTCACCAACATGCAGTGTTTCCTTGATTGAATTAGCTCTCACACCAATATTTGCGTCTAGAGCCTTTGCATTGAGGGCTATCTGAAAACGGCTGTGGCGCTGAAGTTGCCTGTGAATGTGGAGTTGGTGGCATGTGAAACCCGCATGTGGAGCATTCGTTTGTGTGGGATGCTCTACCAGGTTCATTCCTAGATAATGCACTCAAAGGGCACTAAGCATAGAGTGTGAAAACTGAGTTTCCTTGAGAGCTGCTTGGAAGCCTGATGGTGTGTGAAGTTAGTGAGCCAAATGGAGTTGTTCTCCCACAAGAACCACTCGGCTGATCATTCTTCAATATGCCCTTCACCAACATGCAGTGTTTCCTTGATTGAATTAGCTCTCACACCAATATTTGCGTCTAGAGCCTTTGCATTGAGGGCTATCTGAAAACGGCTGGGGTGCTGAAGTTGCCTGTGAATGTGGAGTTGGTGGCATGTGAAACCCGCATGTGGAGCATTCGTTTGTGTGGGATCCTCACCAACCTTCCTTTCATTCCTAGGTACTCAAAAGGCACTAAGCATAGAGTGTGAAAACTGAGTTTCCTTGAGAGCTGCTTGGAAGCCTGATGGTGTGTGAAGTTGGTGAGCCAAATGGAGTTGTTCTCCCACAAGAACCACTTGGCTGATCCTTCTTCAATATGCCCTTCACCAACATGCAGTGTTTCCTTGATTGAATTAGCTCTCACACCAATATTTGCGTCTAGAGCCTTTGCATTGAGGGCTATCTGAAAATGGCTGTGGCGCTGAAGTTGCCTGTCAATGTGGAGTTGGTGGCATGTGAAACCCGCATGTGGAGCATTCGTCTGTGTGGGATGCTCTGCCAGGTTCATTCCTAGATAATGCACTCAAAGGGCACTAAGCATAGAGTGTGAAAACTGAGTTTCCTTGAGAGCTGCTTGGAAGCCTGATGGTGTGTGAAGTTAGTGAGCCAAATGGAGTTGTTCTCCCACAAGAACCACTCGGCTGATCCTTCTTCAATATGCCCTTCAGCAACATGCAGTGTTTCCTTGATTGAATTAGCTCTCACACCAATATTTGCGTCTAGAGCCTTTGCATTGAGGGCTATCTGAAAACGGCTGTGGCGCTGAAGTTGCCTGTCAATGTGGAGTTGGTGGCATGTGAAACCCGCATGTGGAGCATTCGTTTGTGTGGGATGCTCTACCAGGTTCATTCCTAGATAATGCACTCAAAGGGCACTAAGCATAGAGTGTGAAAACTGAGTTTCCTTGAGAGCTGCTTGGAAGCCTGATGGTGTGTGAAGTTAGTGAGCCAAATGGAGTTGTTCTCCCACAAGAACCACTCGGCTGATCCTTCTTCAATATGCCCTTCACCAACATGCAGTGTTTCCTTGATTGAATTAGCTCTCACACCAATATTTGCGTCTAGAGCCTTTGCATTGAGGGCTTCTGAAAACGGCTGTGGCGCTGAAGTTGCCTGAGAATGTGGAGTTGGTGGCATGTGAAATCCGCATGTGGAGCATTCGTTTGTGTGGGATGCTAACCAAGCTTCATTTCAGTCCTAGGTACTCAAAAGGCACTAAGCATAGAGTGTGAAAACTGAGTTTCCTTGAGAGCTGCTTGGAAGCCGGATGGTGTGTGAAGTTAGTGAGCCAAATGGAGTTGTTCTCCCACAAGAACCACTCAGCTGATCCTTGTTCAATATGCCCTTCACCAACATGCAGTGTTTCCTTGATTGAATTAGCTCTCACACCAATATTTGCGTCTAGAGCCTTTGCATTGAGGGCTATCTGAAAACGGCTGTGGCGCTGAAGTTGCCTGTGAATGTGGAGTTGGTGGCATGTGAAACCCGCATGTGGAGCATTCGTTTGTGTGGGATGCTCTACCAGGTTCATTCCTAGATAATGCACTCAAAGGGCACTAAGCCTAGAGTGTGAAAACTGAGTTTCCTTGAGAGCTGCTTGGAAGCCTGATGGTGTGTGAAGTTAGTGAGCCAAATGGAGTTGTTTTCCCACAAGCACCGCTCTGCTGATCCTTCTTCAATATGCCCTTCACCAACATGCAGTGTTTCCTTGATTGAATTAGCTCTCACACCAATATTTGCGTCTAGAGCCTTTGCATTGAGGGCTATCTGTAAACGGCTGTCGCGCTGAAGTTGCCTGAGAATGTGGAGTTGGTGGCATGTGAAACCCGCATGTGGAGCATTCGTTTGTGTGGGATGCTCTACCAGGTTCATTCCTAGATAATGCACTCAAAGGGCACTAAGCATAGAGTGTGAAAACTGAGTTTCCTTGAGAGCTGCTTGGAAGCCTGATGGTGTGTGAAGTTAGTGAGCCAAATGGAGTTGTTCTCCCAAAAGAATCACTCGGCTGATCCTTCTTCAATATGCCCTTCACCAACATGCAGTGTTTCCTTGATTGAATTAGCTCTCACACAAATATTTGCGTCTAGAGTCTTTGCATTGAGGGCTATCTGAAAACGGCAGGGGTGCTGAAGTTGCCTGTGAATGTGGAGTTGGTGGCATGTGAAACCCGCATGTGGAGCATTCGTTTGTGTGGGATCCTCACCAACCTTCCTTTCAGTCCTAGGTACTCAAAAGGCACTAAGCATAGAGTGTGAAAACTGAGTTTCCTTGAGAGCTGCTTGGAAGCCTGATGGTGTGTGAAGTTGGTGAGCCAAATGGAGTTGTTCTCCCACAAGAACCACTTGGCTGATCCTTCTTCAATATGCCCTTCACCAACATGCAGTGTTTCCTTGATTGAATTAGCTCTCACACCAATATTTGCGTCTAGAGCCTTTGCATTGAGGGCTATCTGAAAATGGCTGTGGCGCTGAAGTTGCCTGTCAATGTGGAGTTGGTGGCATGTGAAACCCGCATGTGGAGCATTCGTCTGTGTGGGATGCTCTGCCAGGTTCATTCCTAGATAATGCACTCAAAGGGCACTAAGCATAGAGTGTGAAAACTGAGTTTCCTTGAGAGCTGCTTGGAAGCCTGATGGTGTGTGAAGTTAGTGAGCCAAATGGAGTTGTTCTCCCACAAGAACCACTCGGCTGATCCTTCTTCAATATGCCCTTCACCAACATGCAGTGTTTCCTTGATTGAATTAGCTCTCACACCAATATTTGCGTCTAGAGCCTTTGCATTGAGGGCTATCTGAAAACGGCTGTCGCGCTGAAGTTGCCTGAGAATGTGGAGTTGGTGGCATGTGAAACCCGCATGTGGAGCATTCGTTTGTGTGGGATGCTCTACCAGGTTCATTCCTAGATAATGCACTCAAAGGGCACTAAGCATAGAGTGTGAAAACTGAGTTTCCTTGAGAGCTGCTTGGAAGCCTGATGGTGTGTGAAGTTAGTGAGCCAAATGGAGTTGTTCTCCCACAAGAACCACTCGGCTGATCCTTCTTCAATATGCCCTTCACCAACATGCAGTGTTTCCTTGATTGAATTAGCTCTCACACCAATATTTGCGTCTAGAGCCTTTGCATTGAGGGCTATCTGAAAACGGCTGTGGCGCTGAAGTTGCCTGTGAATGTGGAGTTGGTGGCATGTGAAACCCGCATGTGGAGCATTCGTTTGTGTGGGATGCTCTACCAGCTTCATTCCTAGATAATGCACTCAAAGGGCACTAAGCATAGAGTGTGAAAACTGAGTTTCCTTGAGAGCTGCTTGGAAGCCTGATGGTGTGTGAAGTTAGTGAGCCAAATGGAGTTGTTCTCCCACAAGAACCACTCGGCTGATCCTTCTTCAATATGCCCTTCACCAACATGCAGTGTTTCCTTGATTGAATTAGCTCTCACACCAATATTTGCGTCTAGAGCCTTTGCATTGAGGGCTATCTGAAAACGGCTGTGGCGCTGAAGTTGCCGGTCAATGTGGAGTTGGTGGCATGTGAAACCCGCATGTGGAGCATTCGTTTGTGTGGGATGCTCTACCAGGTTCATTCCTAGATAATGCACTCAAAGGGCACTAAGCATAGAGTGTGAAAACTGAGTTTCCTTGAGAGCTGCTTGGAAGCCTGATGGTGTGTGAAGTTAGTGAGCCAAATGGAGTTGTTCTCCCACAAGCACCACTTGGCTGATCCTTCTTCAATATGCCCTTCACCAACATGCAGTGTTTCCTTGATTGAATTAGCTCTCACACCAATATTTGCGTCTAGAGCCTTTGCATTGAGGGCTATCTGAAAACGGCTGTGGCGCTGAAGTTGCCTGTGAATGTGGAGTTGGTGGCATGTGAAACCCGCATGTGGAGCATTCGTTTGTGTGGGATGCTCTACCAGGTTCATTCCTAGATAATGCACTCAAAGGGCACTAAGCCTAGAGTGTGAAAACTGAGTTTCCTTGAGAGCTGCTTGGAAGCCTGATGGTGTGTGAAGTTAGTGAGCCAAATGGAGTTGTTCTCCCAAAAGAATCACTCGGCTGATCCTTCTTCAATATGCCCTTCACCAACATGCAGTGTTTCCTTGATTGAATTAGCTCTCACACCAATATTTGCGTCTAGAGCCTTTGCATTGAGGGCTATCTGAAAACGGCTGTGGTGCTGAAGTTGCCTGTCAATGTGGAGTTGGTGGCATGTGAAACCCGCATGTGGAGCATTCGTTTGTGTGGGATCCTCTACCAGGTTCATTCCTAGATAATGCACTCAAAGGGCACTAAGCATAGAGTGTGAAAACTGAGTTTCCTTGAGAGCTGCTTGGAAGCCTGATGGTGTGTGACGTTAGTGAGCCAAATGGAGTTGTTCTCCCACAAGAACCACTCGGCTGATCCTTCTTCAATATGCCCTTCACCAACATGCAGTGTTTCCTTGATTGAATTAGCTCTCACACCAATATTTGCGTCTAGAGCCTTTGCATTGAGGGCTATCTGAAAACGGCTGGGGTGCTGAAGTTGCCTGTGAATGTGGAGTTGGTGGCATGTGAAACCCCGAATGTGGAGCATTCGTTTGTGTGGGATCCTCACCAACCTTCCTTTCAGTCCTAGGTACTCAAAAGGGCACTAAGCATAGAGTGTGAAAACTGAGTTTCCTTGAGAGCTGCTTGGAAGCCTGATGGTGTGTGAAGTTGGTGAGCCAAATGGAGTTGTTCTCCCACAAGAACCACTTGGCTGATCCTTCTTCAATATGCCCTTCACCAACATGCAGTGTTTCCTTGATTGAATTAGCTCTCACACCAATATTTGCGTCTAGAGCCTTTGCATTGAGGGCTATCTGAAAATGGCTGTGGCGCTGAAGTTGCCTGAGAATGTGGAGTTGGTGGCATGTGAAACCCGCATGTGGAGCATTCGTCTGTGTGGGATGCTCTGCCAGGTTCATTCCTAGATAATGCACTCAAAGGGCACTAAGCATAGAGTGTGAAAACTGAGTTTCCTTGAGAGCTGCTTGGAAGCCTGATGGTGTGTGAAGTTAGTGAGCCAAATGGAGTTGTTCTCCCACAAGAACCACTCGGCTGATCCTTCTTCAATATGCCCTTCACCAACATGCAGTGTTTCCTTGATTGAATTAGCTCTCACACCAATATTTGCGTCTAGAGCCTTTGCATTGAGGGCTATCTGAAAACGGCTGTGGCGCTGAAGTTGCCTGTGAATGTGGAGTTGGTGGCATGTGAAACCCGCATGTGGAGCATTCGTTTGTGTGGGATGCTCTACCAGGTTCATTCCTAGATAATGCACTCAAAGGGCACTAAGCATAGAGTGTGAAAACTGAGTTTCCTTGAGAGCTGCTTGGAAGCCTGATGGTGTGTGAAGTTAGTGAGCCAAATGGAGTTGTTCTCCCACAAGAACCACTCGGCTGATCCTTCTTCAATATGCCCTTCACCAACATGCAGTGTTTCCTTGATTGAATTAGCTCTCACACCAATATTTGCGTCTAGAGCCTTTGCATTGAGGGCTATCTGAAAACGGCTGGGGTGCTGAAGTTGCCTGTGAATGTGGAGTTGGTGGCATGTGAAACCCCGAATGTGGAGCATTCGTTTGTGTGGGATCCTCACCAACCTTCCTTTCAGTCCTAGGTACTCAAAAGGCACTAAGCATAGAGTGTGAAAACTGAGTTTCCTTGAGAGCTGCTTGGAAGCCTGATGGTGTGTGAAGTTGGTGAGCCAAATGGAGTTGTTCTCCCACAAGAACCACTTGGCTGATCCTTCATCAATATGCCCTTCACCAACATGCAGTGTTTCCTTGATTGAATTAGCTCTCACACCAATATTTGCGTCTAGAGCCTTTGCATTGAGGGCTATCTGAAAACGGCTGTGGCGCTGAAGTTGCCTGTCAATGTGGAGTTGGGTGGCATGTGAAACCCGCATGTGGAGCATTCGTCTGTGTGGGATGCTCTGCCAGGTTTCATTCCTAGATAATGCACTCAAAGGGCACTAAGCATAGAGTGTGAAAACTGAGTTTCCTTGAGAGCTGCTTGAAGCCTGATGGTGTGTGAAGTTAGTGAGCCAAATGGAGTTGTTCTCCCACAAGAACCACTCGGCTGATCCTTCTTCAATATGCCCTTCACCAACATGCAGTGTTTCCTTGATTGAATTAGCTCTCACACCAATATTTGCGTCTAGAGCCTTTGCATTGAGGGCTATCTGAAAACGGCTGTGGCGCTGAAGTTGCCTGTGAATGTGGAGTTGGTGGCATGTGAAACCCGCATGTGGAGCATTCGTTTGTGTGGGATGCTCTACCAGGTTCATTCCTAGATAATGCACTCAAAGGGCACTAAGCATAGAGTGTGAAAACTGAGTTTCCTTGAGAGCTGCTTGGAAGCTTGATGGTGTGTGAAGTTAGTGAGCCAAATGGAGTTGTTCTCCCACAAGAACCACTCGGCTGATCCTTCTTCAATATGCCCTTCACCAACATGCAGTGTTTCCTTGATTGAATTAGCTCTCACACCAATATTTGCGTCTAGAGCCTTTGCATTGAGGGCTATCTGAAAATGGCTGTGGCGCTGAAGTTGCCTGTCAATGTGGAGTTGGTGGCATGTGAAACCCGCATGTGGAGCATTCGTCTGTGTGGGATGCTCTGCCAGGTTCATTCCTAGATAATGCACTCAAAGGGCACTAAGCATAGAGTGTGAAAACTGAGTTTCCTTGAGAGCTGCTTGGAAGCCTGATGGTGTGTGAAGTTAGTGAGCCAAATGGAGTTGTTCTCCCACAAGAACCACTCAGCTGATCCTTCTTCAATATGCCCTTCACCAACATGCAGTGTTTCCTTGATTGAATTAACTCTCACACCAATATTTGCGTCTAGAGCCTTTGCATTGAGGGCTATCTGAAAACGGCTGTGGCGCTGAAGTTGCCTGTCAATGTGGAGTTGGTGGCATGTGAAACCCGCATGTGGAGCATTCGTTTGTGTGGGATGCTCTACCAGCTTCATTCCTAGATAATGCACTCAAAGGGCACTAAGCATAGAGTGTGAAAACTGAGTTTCCTTGAGAGCTGCTTGGAAGCCTGATGGTGTGTGAAGTTAGTGAGCCAAATGGAGTTGTGCTCCACAAGAACCACTCGGCTGATCCTTCTTCAATATGCCCTTCACCAACATGCAGTGTTTCCTTGATTGAATTAGCTCTCACACAAATATTTGCGTCTAGAGCCTTTGCATTGAGGGCTATCTGAAAACGGCAGGGGTGCTGAAGTTGCCTGAGAATGTGGAGTTGGTGGCATGTGAAACCCGCATGTGGAGCATTCGTTTGTGTGGGATGCTCTACCAGGTTCATTCCTAGATAATGCACTCAAAGGGCACTAAGCATAGAGTGTGAAAACTGAGTTTCCTTGAGAGCTGCTTGGAAGCCTGATGGTGTGTGAAGTTAGTGAGCCAAATGGAGTTGTTCTCCCACAAGAACCACTCGGCTGATCCTTCTTCAATATGCCCTTCACCAACATGCAGTGTTTCCTTGATTGAATTAGCTCTCACACCAATATTTGCGTCTAGAGCCTTTGCATTGAGGGCTATCTGAAAACGGCTGTGGCGCTGAAGTTGCCTGAGAATGTGGAGTTGGTGGCATGTGAAACCCGCATGTGGAGCATTCGTTTGTGTTGGATGCTCTACCAGGTTCATTCCTAGATAATGCACTCAAAGGGCACTAAGCATAGAGTGTGAAAACTGAGTTTCCTTGAGAGCTGCTTGGAAGCCTGATGGTGTGTGAAGTTAGTGAGCCAAATGGAGTTGTTCTCCCACAAGAATCACTCGGCTGATCCTTCTTCAATATGCCCTTCACCAACATGCAGTGTTTCCTTGATTGAATTAGCTCTCACACCAATATTTGCGTCTAGAGCCTTTGCATTGAGGGCTATCTGAAAACAGCTGTGGCGCTGAAGTTGCCTGTGAATGTGGAGTTGGTGGCATGTGAAACCCGCATGTGGAGCATTCGTTTGTGTGGGATGCTCTACCAGGTTCATTCCTAGATAATGCACTCAAAGGGCACTAAGCATAGAGTGTGAAAACTGAGTTTCCTTGAGAGCTGCTTGGAAGCCTGATGGTGTGTGAAGTTAGTGAGCCAAATGGAGTTGTTCTCCCACAAGAACCACTCGGCTGATCCTTCTTCAATATGCCCTTCACCAACATGCAGTGTTTCCTTGATTGAATTAGCTCTCACACCAATATTTGCGTCTAGAGCCTTTGCATTGAGGGCTATCTGAAAACGGCTGTAGTGCTGAAGTTGCCTGAGAATGTGGAGTTGGTGGCATGTGAAACCCGCATGTGGAGCATTCGTTTGTGTGGGATGCTCTACCAGGTTCATTCCTAGATAATGCACTCAAAGGGCACTAAGCATAGAGTGTGAAAACTGAGTTTCCTTGAGAGCTGCTTGGAAGCCTGATGGTGTGTGAAGTTAGTGAGCCAAATGGAGTTGTTCTCCCACAAGAACCACTCGGCTGATCCTTCTTCAATATGCCCTTCACCAACATGCAGTGTTTCCTTGATTGAATTAGCTCTCACACCAATATTTGCGTCTAGAGCCTTTGCATTGAGGGCTATCTGAAAACGGCTGTGGCGCTGAAGTTGCCTGAGAATGTGGAGTTGGTGGCATGTGAAACCCGCATGTGGAGCATTCGTTTGTGTGGGATGCTCTACCAGGTTCATTCCTAGATAATGCACTCAAAGGGCAGTAAGCATAGAGTGTGAAAACTGAGTTTCCTTGAGAGCTGTTTGAAAGCCTGATGGTGTGTGAAGTTAGTGAGTCAAATGGAGTTGTTCTCCCACAAGAACCACTCGGCTGATCCTTCTTCAATATGCCCTTCACCAACATGCAGTGTTTCCTTGATTGAATTAGCTCTCACACCAATATTTGCGTCTAGAGCCTTTGCATTGAGGGCTATCTGAAAACGGCTGTGGCGCTGAAGTTGCCTGTGAATGTGGAGTTGGTGGCATGTGAAACCCGCATGTGGAGCATTCGTTTGTGTGGGATGCTCTACCAGCTTCATTCCTAGATAATGCACTCAAAGGGCACTAAGCATAGAGTGTGAAAACTGAGTTTCCTTGAGAGCTGCTTGGAAGCCTGATGGTGTGTGAAGTTAGTGAGCCAAATGGAGTTGTTCTCCCACAAGAACCACTCGGCTGATCCTTCTTCAATATGCCCTTCACCAACATGCAGTGTTTCCTTGATTGAATTAGCTCTCACACCAATATTTGCGTCTAGAGCCTTTGCATTGAGGGCTATCTGAAAACGGCTGTGGCGCTGAAGTTGCCTGAGAATGTGGAGTTGGTGGCATGTGAAACCCGCATGTGGAGCATTCGTTTGTGTGGGATGCTCTACCAGGTTCATTCCTAGATAATGCACTCAAAGGGCACTAAGCATAGAGTGTGAAAACTGAGTTTCCTTGAGAGCTGCTTGGAAGCCTGATGGTGTGTGAAGTTAGTGAGCCAAATGGAGTTGTTCTCCCACAAGAACCACTCGGCTGATCCTTCTTCAATATGCCCTTCAACAACATGCAGTGTTTCCTTGATTGAATTAGCTCTCACACCAATATTTGCGTCTAGAGCCTTTGCATTGAGGGCTATCTGAAAACGGCTGTGGCGCTGAAGTTGCCTGTGAATGTGGAGTTGGTGGCATGTGAAACCCGCATGTGGAGCATTCGTTTGTGTGGGATGCTCTACCAGGTTCATTCCTAGATAATGCACTCAAAGGGCACTAAGCATAGAGTGTGAAAACTGAGTTTCCTTGAGAGCTGCTTGGAAGCCTGATGGTGTGTGAAGTTAGTGAGCCAAATGGAGTTGTTCTCCCACAAGAACCACTCGGCTGATCCTTCTTCAATATGCCCTTCACCAACATGCAGTGTTTCCTTGATTGAATTAGCTCTCACACCAATATTTGCGTCTAGAGCCTTTGCATTGAGGGCTATCTGAAAACGGCTGTGGCGCTGAAGTTGCCTGAGAATGTGGAGTTGGTGGCATGTGAAACCCGCAAGTGGAGCATCGTTTGTGTGAGATGCTCTACCAGGTTCATTCCTAGATAATGCACTCAAAGGGCACTAAGCATAGAGTGTGAAAACTGAGTTTCCTTGAGAGCTGCTTGGAAGCCTGATGGTGTGTGAAGTTAGTGAGCCAAATGGAGTTGTTCTCCCACAAGAACCACTCGGCTGATCCTTCTTCAATATGCCCTTCACCAACATGCAGTGTTTCCTTGATTGAATTAGCTCTCACACCAATATTTGCGTCTAGAGCCTTTGCATTGAGGGCTATCTGAAAACGGCTGTGGCGCTGAAGTTGCCTGTGAATGTGGAGTTGGTGGCATGTGAAACCCGCATGTGGAGCATTCGTTTGTGTGGGATGCTCTACCAGGTTCATTCCTAGATAATGCACTCAAAGGGCACTAAGCATAGAGTGTGAAAACTGAGTTTCCTTGAGAGCTGCTTGGAAGCCTGATGGTGTGTGAAGTTAGTGAGCCAAATGGAGTTGTTCTCCCACAAGAACCACTCGGCTGATCCTTCTTCAATATGCCCTTCACCAACATGCAGTGTTTCCTTGATTGAATTAGCTCTCACACCAATATTTGCGTCTAGAGCCTTTGCATTGAGGGCTATCTGAAAACAGCTGTGGCGCTGAAGTTGCCTGTGAATGTGGAGTTGGTGGCATGTGAAACCCGCATTTGGGCGTTTGTTTGTGTGGGATGCTCTACCAGGTTCATTCCTAGATAATGCACTCAAAGGGCACTAAGCATAGAGTGTGAAAACTGAGTTTCCTTGAGAGCTGCTTGGAAGCCTGATGGTGTGTGAAGTTAGTGATCCAAATGGAGTTGTTCTCCCACAAGAACCACTCGGCTGATCCTTCTTCAATATGCCCTTCACCAACATGCAGTGTTTCCTTGATTGAATTAGCTCTCACACCAATATTTGCGTCTAGAGCCTTTGCATTGAGGGCTATCTGAAAACGGCTGTGGCGCTGAAGTTGCCTGAGAATGTGGAGTTGGTGGCATGTGAAACCCGCATGTGGAGCATTCGTTTGTGTGGGATGCTCTACCAGGTTCATTCCTAGATAATGCACTCAAAGGGCAGTAAGCATAGAGTGTGAAAACTGAGTTTCCTTGAGAGCTGTTTGAAAGCCTGATGGTGTGTGAAGTTAGTGAGTCAAATGGAGTTGTTCTCCCACAAGAACCACTCGGCTGATCCTTCTTCAATATGCCCTTCACCAACATGCAGTGTTTCCTTGATTGAATTAGCTCTCACACCAATATTTGCGTCTAGAGCCTTTGCATTGAGGGCTATCTGAAAACGGCTGTGGCGCTGAAGTTGCCTGTGAATGTGGAGTTGGTGGCATGTGAAACCCGCATGTGGAGCATTCGTTTGTGTGGGATGCTCTACCAGCTTCATTCCTAGATAATGCACTCAAAGGGCACTAAGCATAGAGTGTGAAAACTGAGTTTCCTTGAGAGCTGCTTGGAAGCCTGATGGTGTGTGAAGTTAGTGAGCCAAATGGAGTTGTTCTCCCACAAGAACCACTCGGCTGATCCTTCTTCAATATGCCCTTCACCAACATGCAGTGTTTCCTTGATTGAATTAGCTCTCACACCAATATTTGCGTCTAGAGCCTTTGCATTGAGGGCTATCTGAAAACAGCTGTGGCGCTGAAGTTGCCTGTGAATGTGGAGTTGGTGGCATGTGAAACCCGCATTTGTGCGTTTGTTTGTGTGGGATGCTCTACCAGGTTCATTCCTAGATAATGCACTCAAAGGGCACTAAGCATAGAGTGTGAAAACTGAGTTTCCTTGAGAGCTGCTTGGAAGCCTGATGGTGTGTGAAGTTAGTGAGCCAAATGGAGTTGTTCTCCCACAAGAACCACTCGGCTGATCCTTCTTCAATATGCCCTTCACCAACATGCAGTGTTTCCTTGATTGAATTAGCTCTCACACCAATATTTGCGTCTAGAGCCTTTGCATTGAGGGCTATCTGAAAATGGCTGTGGCGCTGAAGTTGCCTGTGAATGTGGAGTTGGTGGCATGTGAAACCCGCATGTGGAGCATTCGTTTGTGTGGGATGCTCTACCAGGTTCATTCCTAGATAATGCACTCAAAGGGCACTAAGCATAGAGTGTGAAAACTGAGTTTCCTTGAGAGCTGCTTGGAAGCCTGATGGTGTGTGAAGTTAGTGAGCCAAATGGAGTTGATCTCCCACAAGAACCACTCGGCTGATCCTTCTTCAATATGCCCTTCACCAACATGCAGTGTTTCCTTGATTGAATTAGCTCTCACACCAATATTTGCGTCTAGAGCCTTTGCATTGAGGGCTATCTGAAAACGGCTGTGGCGCTGAAGTTGCCTGAGAATGTGGAGTTGGTGGCATGTGAAACCCGCAAGTGGAGCATTCGTTTGTGTGAGATGCTCTACCAGGTTCATTCCTAGATAATGCACTCAAAGGGCACTAAGCATAGAGTGTGAAAACTGAGTTTCCTTGAGAGCTGCTTGGAAGCCTGATGGTGTGTGAAGTTAGTGAGCCAAATGGAGTTGTTCTCCCACAAGAACCACTCGGCTGATCCTTCTTCAATATGCCCTTCACCAACATGCAGTGTTTCCTTGATTGAATTAGCTCTCACACCAATATTTGCGTCTAGAGCCTTTGCATTGAGGGCTATCTGAAAATGACTGTGGCGCTGAAGTTGCCTGTAAATGTGGAGTTGCTGGCATGTGAAACCCGCATGTGGAGCATTCGTCGGTGTTGGATGCTCTACCAGGTTCATTCCTAGATAATGCACTGAAAGGGCACTAAGCATAGAGTGTGAAAACTGAGTTTCCTTGAGAGCTGCTTGGAAGCCTGATGGTGTGTGAAGTTAGTGAGCCAAATGGAGTTGTTCTCCCACAAGAACCACTCGGCTGATCCTTCTTCAATATGCCCTTCACCAACATGCAGTGTTTCCTTGATTGAATTAGCTCTCACACCAGTATTTGCGTCTAGAGCCCCTGCATTGAGGGCTATCTGAAAACGGCTGTGGCGCTGAAGTTGCCTGAGAATGTGGAGTTGGTGGCATGTGAAACCCGCATGTGGAGCATTCGTTTGTGTGGGATGCTCTACCAGGTTCATTCCTAGATAATGCACTCAAAGGGCACTAAGCATAGAGTGTGAAAACTGAGTTTCCTTGAGAGCTGCTTGGAAGCCTGATGGTGTGTGAAGTTAGTGAGCCAAATGGAGTTGTTCTCCCACAAGAACCACTCGGCTGATCCTTCTTCAATATGCCCTTCACCAACATGCAGTGTTTCCTTGATTGAATTAGCTCTCACACCAATATTTGCGTCTAGAGCCTTTGCATTGAGGGCTATCTGAAAACAGCTGTGGCGCTGAAGTTGCCTGTGAATGTGGAGTTGGTGGCATGTGAAACCCGCATTTGGGCGTTTGTTTGTGTGGGATGCTCTACCAGGTTCATTCCTAGATAATGCACTCAAAGGGCACTAAGCATAGAGTGTGAAAACTGAGTTTCCTTGAGAGCTGCTTGGAAGCCTGATGGTGTGTGAAGTTAGTGATCCAAATGGAGTTGTTCTCCCACAAGAACCACTCGGCTGATCCTTCTTCAATATGCCCTTCACCAACATGCAGTGTTTCCTTGATTGAATTAGCTCTCACACCAATATTTGCGTCTAGAGCCTTTGCATTGAGGGCTATCTGAAAACGGCTGTGGCGCTGAAGTTGCCTGAGAATGTGGAGTTGGTGGCATGTGAAACCCGCATGTGGAGCATTCGTTTGTGTGGGATGCTCTACCAGGTTCATTCCTAGATAATGCACTCAAAGGGCAGTAAGCATAGAGTGTGAAAACTGAGTTTCCTTGAGAGCTGTTTGAAAGCCTGATGGTGTGTGAAGTTAGTGAGTCAAATGGAGTTGTTCTCCCACAAGAACCACTCGGCTGATCCTTCTTCAATATGCCCTTCACCAACATGCAGTGTTTCCTTGATTGAATTAGCTCTCACACCAATATTTGCGTCTAGAGCCTTTGCATTGAGGGCTATCTGAAAACGGCTGTGGCGCTGAAGTTGCCTGTGAATGTGGAGTTGGTGGCATGTGAAACCCGCATGTGGAGCATTCGTTTGTGTGGGATGCTCTACCAGCTTCATTCCTAGATAATGCACTCAAAGGGCACTAAGCATAGAGTGTGAAAACTGAGTTTCCTTGAGAGCTGCTTGGAAGCCTGATGGTGTGTGAAGTTAGTGA
This sequence comes from Ochotona princeps, assembly GCF_030435755.1. Taxonomy (NCBI): domain Eukaryota; kingdom Metazoa; phylum Chordata; class Mammalia; order Lagomorpha; family Ochotonidae; genus Ochotona; species Ochotona princeps. The sequence continues at coordinate 10,631 of NW_026696096.1, read as the reverse complement.
GCCAAATGGAGTTGTTCTCCCACAAGAACCACTCGGCTGATCCTTCTTCAATATGCCCTTCACCAACATGCAGTGTTTCCTTGATTGAATTAGCTCTCACACCAATATTTGCGTCTAGAGCCTTTGCATTGAGGGCTATCTGAAAACAGCTGTGGCGCTGAAGTTGCCTGTGAATGTGGAGTTGGTGGCATGTGAAACCCGCATTTGTGCGTTTGTTTGTTTGGGATGCTCTACCAGGTTCATTCCTAGATAATGCACTCAAAGGGCACTAAGCATAGAGTGTGAAAACTGAGTTTCCTTGAGAGCTGCTTGGAAGCCTGATGGTGTGTGAAGTTAGTGAGCCAAATGGAGTTGTTCTCCCACAAGAACCACTCGGCTGATCCTTCTTCAATATGCCCTTCACCAACATGCAGTGTTTCCTTGATTGAATTAGCTCTCACACCAATATTTGCGTCTAGAGCCTTTGCATTGAGGGCTATCTGAAAATGGCTGTGGCGCTGAAGTTGCCTGTGAATGTGGAGTTGGTGGCATGTGAAACCCGCATGTGGAGCATTCGTTTGTGTGGGATGCTCTACCAGGTTCATTCCTAGATAATGCACTCAAAGGGCACTAAGCATAGAGTGTGAAAACTGAGTTTCCTTGAGAGCTGCTTGGAAGCCTGATGGTGTGTGAAGTTAGTGAGCCAAATGGAGTTGTTCTCCCACAAGAACCACTCGGCTGATCCTTCTTCAATATGCCCTTCACCAACATGCAGTGTTTCCTTGATTGAATTAGCTCTCACACCAATATTTGCGTCTAGAGCCTTTGCATTGAGGGCTATCTGAAAACGGCTGTGGCGCTGAAGTTGCCTGAGAATGTGGAGTTGGTGGCATGTGAAACCCGCAAGTGGAGCATTCGTTTGTGTGAGATGCTCTACCAGGTTCATTCCTAGATAATGCACTCAAAGGGCACTAAGCATAGAGTGTGAAAACTGAGTTTCCTTGAGAGCTGCTTGGAAGCCTGATGGTGTGTGAAGTTAGTGAGCCAAATGGAGTTGTTCTCCCACAAGAACCACTCGGCTGATCCTTCTTCAATATGCCCTTCACCAACATGCAGTGTTTCCTTGATTGAATTAGCTCTCACACCAATATTTACGTCTAGAGCCTTTGCATTGAGGGCTATCTGAAAACGGCTGTGGCGCTGAAGTTGCCTGTAAATGTGGAGTTGCTGGCATGTGAAACCCGCATGTGGAGCATTCGTCGGTGTGGGATGCTCTACCAGGTTCATTCCTAGATAATGCACTGAAAGGGCACTAAGCATAGAGTGTGAAAACTGAGTTTCCTTGAGAGCTGCTTGGAAGCCTGATGGTGTGTGAAGTTAGTGAGCCAAATGGAGTTGTTCTCCCACAAGAACCACTCGGCTGATCCTTCTTCAATATGCCCTTCACCAACATGCAGTGTTTCCTTGATTGAATTAGCTCTCACACCAGTATTTGCGTCTAGAGCCTTTGCATTGAGGGCTATCTGAAAACGGCTGTGGCGCTGAAGTTGCCTGAGAATGTGGAGTTGGTGGCATGTGAAACCCGCATGTGGAGCATTCGTTTGTGTGGGATGCTCTACCAGGTTCATTCCTAGATAATGCACTCAAAGGGCACTAAGCATAGAGTGTGAAAACTGAGTTTCCTTGAGAGCTGCTTGGAAGCCTGATGGTGTGTGAAGTTAGTGAGCCAAATGGAGTTGTTCTCCCACAAGAACCACTCGGCTGATCCTTCTTCAATATGCCCTTCACCAACATGCAGTGTTTCCTTGATTGAATTAGCTCTCACACCAATATTTGCGTCTAGAGCCTTTGCATTGAGGGCTATCTGAAAACGGCTGTGGCGCTGAAGTTGCCTGAGAATGTGGAGTTGGTGGCATGTGAAACCCGCATGTGGAGCATTCGTTTGTGTTGGATGCTCTACCAGGTTCATTCCTAGATAATGCACTCAAAGGGCACTAAGCATAGAGTGTGAAAACTGAGTTTCCTTGAGAGCTGCTTGGAAGCCTGATGGTGTGTGAAGTTAGTGAGCCAAATGGAGTTGTTCTCCCACAAGAATCACTCGGCTGATCCTTCTTCAATATGCCCTTCACCAACATGCAGTGTTTCCTTGATTGAATTAGCTCTCACACCAATATTTGCGTCTAGAGCCTTTGCATTGAGGGCTATCTGAAAACGCCTGTGGCGCTGAAGTTGCCTGAGAATGTGGAGTTGGTGGCATGTGAAACCCGCATGTGGAGCATTCGTTTGTGTGGGATGCTCTACCAGGTTCATTCCTAGATATGCACTCAAAGGGCACTAAGCATAGAGTGTGAAAACTGAGTTTCCTTGAGAGCTGCTTGGAAGCCTGATGGTGTGTGAAGTTAGTGAGCCAAATGGAGTTGTTCTCCCACAAGAACCACTCGGCTGATCCTTCTTCAATATGCCCTTCACCAACATGCAGTGTTTCCTTGATTGAATTAGCTCTCACACCAATATTTGCGTCTAGAGCCTTTGCATTGAGGGCTATCTGAAAACGGCTGTAGTGCTGAAGTTGCCTGAGAATGTGGAGTTGGTGGCATGTGAAACCCGCATGTGGAGCATTCGTTTGTGTGGGATGCTCTACCAGGTTCATTCCTAGATAATGCACTCAAAGGGCACTAAGCATAGAGTGTGAAAACTGAGTTTCCTTGAGAGCTGCTTGGAAGCCTGATGGTGTGTGAAGTTAGTGAGCCAAATGGAGTTGTTCTCCCACAAGAACCACTCGGCTGATCCTTCTTCAATATGCCCTTCACCAACATGCAGTGTTTCCTTGATTGAATTAGCTCTCACACCAATATTTGCGTCTAGAGCCTTTGCATTGAGGGCTATCTGAAAACAGCTGTGGCGCTGAAGTTGCCTGTGAATGTGGAGTTGGTGGCATGTGAAACCCGCATTTGGGCGTTTGTTTGTGTGGGATGCTCTACCAGGTTCATTCCTAGATAATGCACTCAAAGGGCACTAAGCATAGAGTGTGAAAACTGAGTTTCCTTGAGAGCTGCTTGGAAGCCTGATGGTGTGTGAAGTTAGTGAGCCAAATGGAGTTGTTCTCCCACAAGAACCACTCGGCTGATCCGTCTTCAATATGCCCTTCACCAACATGCAGTGTTTCCTTGATTGAATTAGCTCTCACACCAATATTTGCGTCTAGAGCCTTTGCATTGAGGGCTATCTGAAAACGGCTGTGGCGCTGAAGTTGCCTGTGAATGTGGAGTTGGTGGCATGTGAAACCCGCATGTGGAGCATTTGTTTGTGTGGGATGCTCTACCAGGTTCATTCCTAGATAATGCACTCAAAGGGCACTAAGCATAGAGTGTGAAAACTGAGTTTCCTTGAGAGCTGCTTGGAAGCCTGATGGTGTGTGAAGTTAGTGAGCCCAAATGGAGTTGTTCTCCCACAAGAACCACTCGGCTGATCCTTCTTCAATATGCCCTTCACCAACATGCAGTGTTTCCTTGATTGAATTAGCTCTCACACCAATATTTGCGTCTAGAGCCTTTGCATTGAGGGCTATCTGAAAACGGCTGTGGCGCTGAAGTTGCCTGAGAATGTGGAGTTGGTGGCATGTGAAACCCGCATGTGGAGCATTCGTTTGTGTGGGATGCTCTACCAGGTTCATTCCTAGATAATGCACTCAAAGGGCAGTAAGCATAGAGTGTGAAAACTGAGTTTCCTTGAGAGCTGTTTGAAAGCCTGATGGTGTGTGAAGTTAGTGAGCCAAATGGAGTTGTTCTCCCACAAGAACCACTCGGCTGATCCTTCTTCAATATGCCCTTCACCAACATGCAGTGTTTCCTTGATTGAATTAGCTCTCACACCAATATTTGCGTCTAGAGCCTTTGCATTGAGGGCTATCTGAAAACGGCTGTGGCGCTGAAGTTGCCTGTGAATGTGGAGTTGGTGGCATGTGAAACCCGCATGTGAGCATTCGTTTGTGTGGGATGCTCTACCAGCTTCATTCCTAGATAATGCACTCAAAGGGCACTAAGCATAGAGTGTGAAAACTGAGTTTCCTTGGAGAGCTGCTTGGAAGCCTGATGGTGTGTGAAGTTAGTGAGCCAAATGGAGTTGTTCTCCCACAAGAACCACTCGGCTGATCCTTCTTCAATATGCCCTTCACCAACATGCAGTGTTTCCTTGATTGAATTAGCTCTCACACCAATATTTGCGTCTAGAGCCTTTGCATTGAGGGCTATCTGAAAACAGCTGTGGCGCTGAAGTTGCCTGTGAATGTGGAGTTGGTGGCATGTGAAACCCGCATTTGTGCGTTTGTTTGTGTGGGATGCTCTACCAGGTTCAATCCTAGATAATGCACTCAAAGGGCACTAAGCATAGAGTGTGAAAACTGAGTTTCCTTGAGAGCTGCTTGGAAGCCTGATGGTGTGTGAAGTTAGTGAGCCAAATGGAGTTGTTCTCCCACAAGAACCACTCGGCTGATCCTTCTTCAATATGCCCTTCACCAACATGCAGTGTTTCCTTGATTGAATTAGCTCTCACACCAATATTTGCGTCTAGAGCCTTTGCATTGAGGGCTATCTGAAAATGGCTGTGGCGCTGAAGTTGCCTGTGAATGTGGAGTTGGGTGGCATGTGAAACCCGCATGTGGAGCATTCGTTTGTGTGGGATGCTCTACCAGGTTCATTCCTAGATAATGCACTCAAAGGGCACTAAGCATAGAGTGTGAAAACTGAGTTTCCTTGAGAGCTGCTTGGAAGCCTGATGGTGTGTGAAGTTAGTGAGCCAAATGGAGTTGTTCTCCACAAGAACCACTCGGCTGATCCTTCTTCAATATGCCCTTCACCAACATGCAGTGTTTCCTTGATTGAATTAGCTCTCACACCAATATTTGCGTCTAGAGCCTTTGCATTGAGGGCTATCTGAAACGGCTGTGGCGCTGAAGTTGCCTGTGAATGTGGAGTTGGTGGCATGTGAAACCCGCATGTGGAGCATTCGTTTGTGTGGGATGCTCTACCAGCTTCATTCCTAGATAATGCACTCAAAGGGCACTAAGCATAGAGTGTGAAAACTGAGTTTCCTTGAGAGCTGCTTGGAAGCCTGATGGTGTGTGAAGTTAGTGAGCCAAATGGAGTTGTTCTCCCACAAGAACCACTCGGCTGATCCTTCTTCAATATGCCCTTCACCAACATGCAGTGTTTCCTTGATTGAATTAGCTCTCACACCAATATTTGCGTCTAGAGCCTTTGCATTGAGGCTATCTGAAAACGGCTGTGGCGCTGAAGTTGCCTGTGAATGTGGAGTTGGTGGCATGGAAACCCGCATGTGGAGCATTCGTTTGTGTGGGATGCTCTACCAGGTTCATCCTAGATAATGCACTCAAAGGGCACTAAGCATAGAGTGTGAAAACTGAGTTTCCTTGAGAGCTGCTTGGAAGCCTGGATGGTGTGTGAGTTAGTGAGCCAAATGAGTTGTTCTCCCACAAGAACCACTCGGCTGATCCTTCTTCAATATGCCCTTCACCAACATGCAGTGTTTCCTTGATTGAATTAGCTCTCACACCAATATTTGCGTCTAGAGCCTTTGCATTGAGGGCTATCTGAAAACGGCTGTGGTGCTGAAGTTGCCTGTCAATGTGGAGTTGGTGGCATGTGAAACCCGCATGTGGAGCAGTCGTCTGTGTGGGATGCTCTGCCAGTTTCATTCCTAGATAATGCACTCAAAGGGCACTAAGCATAGAGTGTGAAAACTGAGTTTCCTTGAGAGCTGCTTGGAAGCCTGATGGTGTGTGAAGTTAGTGAGCCAAATGGAGTTGTTCTCCCACAAGAACCACTCAGCTGATCCTTCTTCAATATGCCCTTCAAACAACATGCAGTGTTTCCTTGATTGAATTAGCTCTCACACCAATATTTGCGTCTAGAGCCTTTGCATTGAGGGCTATCTGAAAACGGCTGTGGCGCTGAAGTTGCCTGAGATGTGGAGTTGGTGGCATGTTGAAACCCGCATGTGGAGCATTCGTTTGTGTGGGATGCTCTACCAGGTTCATTCCTAGATAATGCACTCAAAGGGCACTAAGCATAGAGTGTGAAAACTGAGTTTCCTTGAGAGCTGTTTGAAAACCTGATGGTGTGTGAAGTTAGTGAGCCAAATGGAGTTGTTCTCCCACAAGAACCACTCGGCTGATCCTTCTTCAATATGCCTTCACCAACATGCAGTGTTTCCTTGATTGAATTAGCTCTCACACCAATATTTGCGTCTAGAGCCTTTGCATTGAGGGCTATCTGAAAACGGCTGTGGCGCTGAAGTTGCCTGTGAATGTGGAGTTGGTGGCATGTGAAACCCGCATGTGGAGCATTCGTTTGTGTGGGATGCTCTACCAGGTTCAGTCCTAGATAATGCACTCAAAGGGCACTAAGCATAGAGTGTGAAAACTGAGTTTCCTTGAGAGCTGCTGGGAAGCCTGATGGTGTGTGAAGTTAGTGAGCCAAATGGAGTTGTTCTCCCACAAGAACCACTCGGCTGATCCTTCTTCAATATGCCCTTCACCAACATGCAGTGTTTCCTTGATTGAATTAGCTCTCACACCAATATTTGCGTCTAGAGCCTTTGCATTGAGGGCTATCTGAAAATGGCTGTGGCGCTGAAGTTGCCTGTAAATGTGGAGTTGCTGGCATGTGAAACCCGCATGTGGAGCATTCGTTTGTGTGGGATGCTCTACCAGGTTCATTCCTAGATAATGCACTCAAAGGGCACTAAGCATAGAGTGTGAAAACTGAGTTTCCTTGAGAGCTGCTTGGAAGCCTGATGGTGTGTGAAGTTAGTGAGCCAAATGGAGTTGTTCTCCCACAAGAACCACTCGGCTGATCCTTCTTCAATATGCCCTTCACCAACATGCAGTGTTTCCTTGATTGAATTAGCTCTCACACCAGTATTTGCGTCTAGAGCCCCTGCATTGAGGGCTATCTGAAAACGGCTGTGGCGCTGAAGTTGCCTGAGAATGTGGAGTTGGTGGCATGTGAAACCCGCATGTGGAGCATTCGTTTGTGTGGGATGCTCTACCAGGTTCATTCCTAGATAATGCACTCAAAGGGCACTAAGCATAGAGTGTGAAAACTGAGTTTCCTTGAGAGCTGCTTGGAAGCCTGATGGTGTGTGAAGTTAGTGAGCCAAATGGAGTTGTTCTCCCACAAGAACCACTCGGCTGATCCTTCTTCAATATGCCCTTCACCAAACATGCAGTGTTTCCTTGATTGAATTAGCTCTCACACCAATATTTGCGTCTAGAGCCTTTGCATTGAGGGCTATCTGAAAACGGCTGTGGCGCTGAAGTTGCCTGAGAATGTGGAGTTGGTGGCATGTGAAAACCCGCATGTGGAGCATTCGTTTGTGTTGGGATGCTCTACCAGGTTCATTCCTAGATAATGCAGTCAAAGGGCACTAAGCTAGAGTGTGAAAACTGAGTTTCCTTGAGAGCTGCTTGGAAGCCTGATGGTGTGTGAGTTAGTGAGCCAAATGGAGTTGTTCTCCCACAAGAATCACTCGGCTGATCCTTCTTCAATATGCCCTTCACCAACATGCAGTGTTTCCTTGATTGAATTAGCTCTCACACCAATATTTGCGTCTAGAGCCTTTGCATTGAGGGCTATCTGAAAACAGCTGTGGCGCTGAAGTTGCCTGTGAATGTGGAGTTGGTGGCATGTGAAACCCGCATGTGGAGCATTCGTTTGTGTGGGATGCTCTACCAGGTTCATTCCTAGATAATGCACTCAAAGGGCACTAAGCATAGAGTGTGTGAAAACTGAGTTTCCTTGAGAGCTGCTTGGAAGCCTGATGGTGTGTGAAGTTAGTGAGCCAAATGGAGTTGTTCTCCCACAAGAACCACTCGGCTGATCCTTCTTCAATATGCCCTTCACCAACATGCAGTGTTTCCTTGATTGAATTAGCTCTCACACCAGTATTTGCGTCTAGAGCCCCTGCATTGAGGGCTATCTGAAAACGGCTTGTGGCGCTGAAGTTGCCTGAGAATGTGGAGTTGGTGGCATGTGAAACCCGCATGTGGAGCATTCGTTTGTGTGGGATGCTCTACCAGGTTCATTCCTAGATAATGCACTCAAAGGGCACTAAGCATAGAGTGTGAAAACTGAGTTTCCTTGAGAGCTGCTTGGAAGCCTGATGGTGTGTGAAGTTAGTGAGCCAAATGGAGTTGTTCTCCCACAAGAACCACTCGGCTGATCCTTCTTCAATATGCCCTTCACCAACATGCAGTGTTTCCCTTGATTGAATTAGCTCTCACACCAATATTTGCGTCCTAGAGGCCTTTGCATTGAGGGCTATCTGAAAACGGCTGTGGCGCTGAAGTTGCCTGAGAATGTGGAGTTGGTGGCATGTGAAACCCGCATGTGGAGCATTCGTTTGTGTTGGATGCTCTACCAGTTCATTCCTAGATAATGCACTCAAAGGGCACTAAGCATAGAGTGTGAAAACTGAGTTTCCTTGAGAGCTGCTTGGAAGCCTGATGGTGTGTGAAGTTAGTGAGCCAAATGGAGTTGTTCTCCCACAAGAATCACTCGGCTGATCCTTCTTCAATATGCCCTTCACCAACATGCAGTGTTTCCTTGATTGAATTAGCTCTCACACCAATATTTGCGTCTAGAGCCTTTGCATTGAGGGCTATCTGAAAACAGCTGTGGCGCTGAAGTTGCCTGTGAATTTGTTTGTGTTGTGTGGAGATTGGGTTGGCATGTGAAACCCGCATGTGGAGCATTCGTTTGTGTGGGATGCTCTACCAGGTTCATTCCTAGATAATGCACTCAAAGGGCACTAAGCATAGAGTGTGAAAACTGAGTTTCCTTGAGAGCTGCTTGGAAGCCTGATGGTGTGTGAAGTTAGTGAGCCAAATGGAGTTGTTCTCCCACAAGAACCACTCGGCTGATCCTTCTTCAATATGCCCTTCACCAACATGCAGTGTTTCCTTGATTGAATTAGCCTCTCACACCAATATTTGCGTCTAGAGCCTTTGCATTGAGGGCTATCTGAAAATGGCTGTAGTGCTGAAGTTGCCTGAGAATGTGGAGTTGGTGGCATGTGAAACCCGCATGTGGAGCATTCGTTTGTGTGGGATGCTCTACCAGGTTCATTCCTAGATAATGCACTCAAAGGCCACTAAGCATAGAGTGTGAAAACTGAGTTTCCTTGAGAGCTGCTTGGAAGCCTGATGGTGTGTGAAGTTAGTGAGCCAAATGGAGTAGTTCTCCCACAAGAACCACTCGGCTGATCCTTCTTCAATATGCCTTCACCAACATGCAGTGTTTCCTTGATTGAATTAGCTCTCCACAACCAATATTTGCGTCTAGAGCCTTTGCATTGAGGGCTATCTGAAACGGCTGTGGCGCTGAATTGCCTGAGAATGTGGAGTTGGTGGCATGTGAAACCCGCATGTGGAGCATTCGTTTGTGTGGGATGCTCTACAGGTTCATTCCTAGATAATGCACTCAAAGGGCACTATGCATAGAGTGTGAAAACTGAGTTTCCTTGAGAGCTGCTTGGAAGCCTGATGGTGTGTGAAGTTAGTGAGCCAAATGGAGTTGTTCTCCCACAAGAACCACTCGGCTGATCCTTCTTCAATATGCCCTTCACCAACATGCAGTGTTTCCTTGATTGAATTAGCTCTCACACCAATATTTGCGTCTAGAGCCTTTGCATTTGAGGGCTATCTGAAAACGGCTGTGGCGCTGAAGTTGCCTGTGAATGTGGAGTTGGTGCATGTGAAACCCGCACTGTGGAGCATTCGTTTTGTGTGGGATGCTCTACCAGGTTCATTCCTAGATAATGCACTCAAAGGGCACTAAGCATAGAGTGTGAAAACTGAGTTTCCTTGAGAGCTGCTTGGAAGCCTGATGGTGTGTGAAGTTAGTGAGCCAAATGGAGTTGTTCTCCCACAAGAACCACTCGGCTGATCCTTCTTCAATATGCCCTTCACCAACATGCAGTGTTCCTTGATTCAATTAGCTCTCACACCAATATTTGCGTCTAGAGCCTTTGCATTGAGGGCTATCTGAAAACGGCTGTGGCGCTGAAGTTGCCTGAGAATGTGGAGTTGGTGGCATGTGAAACCCGCAAGTGGAGCATTCGTTTGTGTGGGATGCTCTACCAAGTTCATTCCTATATAATGCACTCAAAGGGCACTAAGCATAGAGTGTGAAAACTGAGTTTCCTTGAGAGCTGCTTGGGAAGCCTGATGGTGTGTGAAGTTAGTGAGCCAAATGGAGTTGTTCTCCCACAAGAAACCACTCGGCTGATCCTCTTCAATTTGCCCTTCACCAACATGCAGTGTTTCCTTGATTGAATTAGCTCTCACACCAATATTTGCGTCTAGAGCCTTTGCATTGAGGGGCTATCTGAAAACGGCTGTGGCGCTGAAGTTGCCTGTGAATGTGAGTTGGTGGCATGTGAAACCCGCATGTGCAGCATTTGTTTGTGTGGGATGCTCTACCAGGGTTCATTCCTAGATAATGCACTCAAGGGCACTAAGCATAGAGTGTGAAAACTGAGTTTCCTTGAGAGCTGCTTGGAAGCCTGATGGTGTGTGAGATTAGTGAGCCAAATGGAGTTGGTTCTCCCACAAGAACCACTCGGCTGATCCA